>NC_134832.1:135451016-135501176 GCF_004210375.1 Tachypleus tridentatus | reverse complement strand
CTGTGTCATCTTTGCCTTTGAGACTGGTGGCTTACTCTCATATAATGAGGACAACTGAAAGTGAGAAAAAATTAAAATGATAGAAATAAAAATACATGCAATAACTTTGCAAGTCTACCTAATTTTTTTAGCTAACAAGTATATCTTTTAGCTACATTTATCTGTTCATAGCTATAAAATAATATCTACATTTGCATTAGAGAAATTCCAAGAACATAGCACTTGTTAACTGTGTTCCCTTGATGAGGTCTTCAACCACTTCTGTAAGAAGCTAGTGGGAAATGGGGGGACTGAGTTTGCTGAATCATAATATGGAAGTATTTGAATCTCAGCAGTACATGGAGGTGCAGTAGACTAATTCCTGCACATAACTGATCTTCAAAATGTTTATTCATATATCAGGGAAAGGAAGAGAAAAACCAAAATCTGAGAAAAGGATGTTGCAGTTAATAAGGAAGGAGAGAGCAAATGACAATAACCTAACCAAAGTGGAAATCACTTTGATTCTCTGAAACTTGACAAGAGGATCTATGATTATCCTGTTACATACATTACATATTACAATTTCAAATACCTAGTTATTTTAATTTAAAGGTAAAGGAATGTCATAATGTGTCAAATTTCTTATATTCACCAACAAGATTGATAAAATTTTGTTTCTTAACACAAATATATTTTAATATGCAAACAATACAATTTATAAGGGTTATTACAAATACTGATTAAAAATAACTATTTATATACCAAAAGTTTACAAATTCACAAACAATACTCAATCTTCTATCTGGTCTGAAACTGAATAGTTTATCAATGATGAACAAATTAATTCCGAGTTGATACTGTTACACTTTTCTAGACAGGAAAGTTAGCTATCTCTATTCTTGGTTGGCCTCACATGGTTTGTAAGTTCATTTTTTAACAAGGAAGATCTCTAACATTTTCATACATTTTCATAGAAATACTAATGCCTGAAGTTAGTTAACTGTAGTTTGTAATGTTGAAAATCTATAAACATTCCTGGTTAACTATCTGTAGTTTTATTATTAATAAATGTTAACCACAATTCTAGCTTCCAAGGGTTAAATTATATTGACTGTAGCTACTAAACAGTATTCTAAAACTGTCTCTTAGCTTGACAATTTATTAAAAATTTCAGAAGAAAGTTTGCTCAACAACAATACTATCAATCACTAGTTTTACATACATATTTAATATATTTGATTCTTATGCTTGAGAATCTTCCACAAATTTATAGAACAGGCAAGACGTGTATAATACACACTTAACAACATACGACACATGCATTAAAATGAAATAAACATAGATATTAAAATAAACATATAACAGTAAATCTGTTACAACCCTCAGATAATAGTTGTAAAGAAGTTAAAAAATGCAAAATTGTTGGCAATCAAATTATGGAAAACTGAGATTAAGATGAACCATGACTTCTTGCCTATAGCCACAAATAGGAAGCACAGGGTTTAACCTCCATAAGTCCAACTAAGTCCCAGTGAAGGAAAAGCAAGACATAGTAATACCTTCTCTGAATTGACCTGCAAATCTCCTTGCATGTACAGCAACATCTGGCAAAGACAGGAGGACAAGGTACTAGTTTCTCCAAATAAAGGAGGCAAAATTTCATTAAGCTACAGCAAAAATACTCAAAACATACAAACATGGCATACCAGTTGTAAAATGTGTACAAGAGGAAGAATGTCCATCTGAGGTTCATGAGTAGGTGTTTGGGCAGAGGAAGGTGCTGGGAAAATACAGTCTAGATTCTTACTAGTCTGCTCTTTATCTTGCCCAAGCTTAGATTCAGAACCAATAGGAAAAAAGCATCAAACCATGTCGAAGACTCTACCTCTCTCCACATAAGGAACTACACTTCCTCTGTGGAAAGCCGCTCTCCCACACAAGGGTAACAATAGTAGAAGGGCACAAGGCAACTCCATGTCTGGACATGAGCTTGAGTACTCATACAAAAAAAAAATTCTCCAAATTTTTAACCATAAAATAAAGAAAGTAAACTGAAGCCCCACAAAAATGATCAAAACTAATTCAAAAAAAGTTGCAAACCTAGTAATAACATTGAAGAGACATTCAAGACCAGTCTTCTTTGTAATTTTTTGCCACTGAGATAAAAATAAGAATAAAAATGGGACCTTATATATATGGATCAAGTACAGAAGATGGACATAGATGGAGAAAGTCATAAGATTAAAATTGTTACAGGCAATATAATGAAGTTTAAAGATTGGAGCAAGCAAGGTAAAATTCATGCAAATGTTTAGGCAGGCAAACAAGAGAACCTTTCATCCCGAATAAAGATCAAGTGTGATAGGAGGTATATTTTGGAACTCTCATTTCAAAAAACACAATTTTCTTATTCTAAAGAAACTTAACTCCCCTAAAATTATATAATTTTATTATATTTTATAACAAATTCAGCAAAAGCTGCACAACATACTTTAATAAACTTATTTAAGCAAAAAATAAACTGTGAAAAAAAAACATTCAAAACATTTCTAAGATATCATACACCACTGAAGAAAGTACAAATTCTTAATAATTTACAGTCCCATGAGTATAATTCAACTATTTCCTAATTCAGTTACAAGTGATAAGGCCTTCCAGTAGCTCAGCAGAAAAATTCATAACTATAAAACCTCAGGTTTCTATTCCCATGGTGGGTGGGGCAGAAATGCAGCTTTGCACTTAACAACAAACATTTTTTTTCATATACTTTATTTTTGGCCAGAATTAAAAACTTCTGAAATGTGTAATCAAAATCAAGTAATATTCAACAAATACACTATTTTTAACTTTTTAATATTATAAGTCAACTTGGACTTGACTAGTTGCTCATCAGCATACTTGACCCCATAAATTTCTCATTTATATATATATTATTTTTAAGAACATTATGGATTAATAAATATTAAGTAAAATCCGTGGATCAATGACACTACTCTTTTCAAAACAGGTAAATGGAGTATTTAATAATAATCTAATATTTATGTAGGATCCCTGCAGATCCTGTATTATCACTGACCTGTGGCATATATGTAATATCTCAGCAAAATGAAAATATGAGGTTCTTATTTCATATTTTAGCTTGTCACTATCAGTAATTTGAGTTCCCTAATTCATAAAACTACAGATTTAGTAGTAGTACACCTTAAAGCATATGAAGGAAATATATAAACATTTATTTCACTATACTGGTTGTTATATAGGGTAATTCATCACAGTAGTACAGTTTGTTTATATTGTGCTAAGCATGATTTTACATTTCATTCTTTCACAAGGTTTCTCTACAATGTCTGCTTATAATGTCCTATTTATATGTTTGATAACTGTTGTATATAACCTGTCTACTAGATTTTGAATACATAGCGTCCTTATAATTGCGGATCACCTTGAGTCTCACCAGACCCACACACAGTTGTACACTGTTTTCTCCGAGTTCAATTTTACAGTATTGTAGTAACTTCACCATTGGTAGACAATAATATAAATATAACAATATAATAAAACCATAACATTTTTTAATAAAATGTTTGTACAAGAAATTGTTTGCATACTGAAGAACAATATAATTTTGTATTTTTTTATTTTTCAACATATTTCCTCTGAAATCAAAGTATTTTTTTCAAGTTGTTCACACTGAATGCTGACTCTAATAAAAGTTGTTATTGCAAATGGTTTTTGGAATTTCAATCTGTAGCTTACAATAAGAGTAACTTTGTGATGGGGTTCAGATAGACCCCTAGATGTTTCATAATGCAACTTGCCAAAGGTGTACTAGTGAGTGTTAAGATACACTCTCATATTTTTACACAAATTAAAGTTAAAAATGCTGTGTATCTGGTTTTCCCACAAAAAATCATTTCATTATTTTTAACATTTCTTCAGTTTATTACTACAATTCCACCCAACAAAGAATTTTTCAAACCACTGGATTTCAGGTTTCAATAAACACTTCAAAGTATGTTCAACCTCTAAGTCAGGCCTTGATAAATATTTTCAGATTTAGGGAGCCAAGTGTGCCTAACTTCACCACTGTTTGAACCAGAAAACCCAAATTACACTAGTGCCTCAATAATGCTCAGTTTTTTCCTTTTCCCCAAATTTTCCAAAAATAATTGTGCTATTACATTTCTAGGCAATACTTTACATGTTCTGAAGAAATTCCCACTCAAAAATTAATTTGTTTGCAAAAAAGTTCAGGTGTTGCATGATATACAGAATTTTCATGTGTTAAATTTGCAAGTCAGTTCATGCCTAGCTTGTTAAGAAAGGAATACAAAATATTTGTAGCTTGGTTAACCTTATTGATCAGTGATTAAAAAAATAGTATACAAAATACACATTACAGTTTCTTAAAGATTTCACTCAACTTCAGTTGCTGTCCTTCAACTGCAGATGTATGTTCTGGTTGTGTTAGGGTGTTGGTTGCCCAATTACAGTGTCCTCTTTCCTACAAATAATTGGTATCTTGACTGTTTTAACTAAGTTTTCGTTTCATAATAATTCCAAAGCATATATTTGCACTAACATTTTACTTATTTTTCACAGATGTTCATAGGGTGTGAATGCACTTCTGAGTCTATAGCAGAAAAAGTGAAGAAATTTAGGAGCCACTTATACCATTATTAGCAATTAAATCCAAGTCAAATGGGAACAGGCAATCAAAAAGAGAGCATATTATAGGAGAAAAGATGGAACTTGAATTAACTTACAAATTTCAGAGAAAGCAAACAAGACCAACTGACAGTTGGCTCTTATGATTATAACTTTTATACATTTTTATGGATAATGTATTTAAATGACAGTAATAAGATTATAATTTAAAACCAGGAACTTAAATATAATGAAATATATTATTTAGAATAAACAATGGAATCACCAATGAGATACACTAGTGTTTCAACTATCCACTGTTTTTCGTATCTGTAATTTTTGGCTTTCCTTGGCCCAATGCAGAAAATCAAGCCGCAAGTGTACACTTGTTTACTTTCACAGCACCAAGTGCACACTAACAATCAAAATATCAACAAAGGCTTGATATTACTGCCCAAACTAACTGCCTTTGGTCCCATTAGAGTCCAAGCAGGTGCACTGAATGGTTGAATTGAGAGAAAATAATGACAAGAAATTAATAACACGTTGTACAACCAAAGAAATTCATCCCTGAAAAAACAAGTTCTGAATCTTTCATTAAAATCCTGTAAACAAAGTTTGATTTAGGACTCAAAGAATGAGAAAATACTTCCAGACTTCTAATAATCTAAAACCATTCTAGATTTGTATTCTATTTACCACAACACTAAGTATGAATAAAATGGAAGAAAATACTAGGGGTCATAACAAATATTTTCAGTCACCATGACTACCTGGCTCCTGGAATCTGTCAAGGCATATTCTAAATTTTGTTTACCCATATACCCATACTTAACTAATATTTAAAACATGTGTTCTGAAAAATTTTATTCTCTATCAAAAGTGTTGTAATAAATGTAATAGATAAAAAACTTGTTATACAACCAGGGTTGAATAAAAACAATTCATAAAACATTAATAACCAAAGAAATCCAAGATAGAACTTTCAAAAAACTAAAATACAAATCTTATTACTTGAAAACAAAACTGTTCAGGAATAAGTGCCTTGCCAAGACCTGATAAAAACATTAAGGACCAATACAAGTATCAATGTTATCAATTTCAACAAATAAAATAATTTTAAAAAAGAGCCAGAAGAAGAAAACAACTTAATTACTAAAACACACAATATTTCAAAATTAAATCACACCACTTCAGATTCATATCAATATCAATCAACAATAAGTAAAAATGCATATTAACAACATTATGTGAATTAAATTGTTTAAGCTCAAGACAGGGATTTTATTAAGTTGTCAGACCATTAGATTACATTTCATTCAATCAGCTAATTTACATAATATTTTACAACATTAATATATATATATATACATCATCACTATGGGAAGCTTGTGCCAGTTACATAATACAAACACACTGAAGTTGAACATGCTTTAGCCATATGATGATTTATCATTTTAACTAAAAATTCATGGCTTAGGTAAAGAATAATACATAAATTATACAAAAATCCATTACAAAATTAATGTATAAATCACTATTTCACATAAGTATTAGTAATTACAAGGTTTGATAATCACAACAAAAATTGCAAACAAATTTACAAGTTTTATTCATTTTAAATAAGAAAACAACAAATAATTAATAAAAACACAGGAAAAATAATGTAAATAACTTGCATCACAATACTACACTTATTGTCTTTACTGTGCCAGATATATTCAGAAATTAGTCCTAAAATATCCTCGTTTAAGTTGATTGTGAATGAATAACAAATGATCTAATCAGGCAAAAGTTGATAGGCTATATTTTAAGCAAATTTTTAAATATTTTATTCACAGTGGTGCAGTTTATGATACTAACCTTATCACTACAGGTCAATGGTTAAAGACCATGTCATCACATTTGTTGGCTTGCATCTAAAATTTTATCAAACTATTATTTTGTAAACTTGTGTCCGTAAGTTTGATATCAAACTGTTGACCATAATTCAAATTTTGGTATTGTAGATTTTTCAATTTTTTAGTTTAAAAGTACATATTAAAAGAAAAAACTAAGCACTGACATTGTGTGTCATACGGTATGCTGAATGCAGCACTGGTTCAAATTATATGTTTGTGATGCCAAAATATAAAGTGTATAATTTCATATGAATTATGAATTCAAATTACTAATATTGACAAACTAAAATATAAAATAAGAACCTCATATCTTCTCATACTGCTGATATGTTGCTTATATGCTGAATAAAACACCTTTGTCTTGCTTACCTATTCCGATTTTTGGAAAGAGTCCCATACATATACTTACTTCAATATATGACACAAATAACTAATTGAAAGATAAAATGCCCCCTTAGTGATTTTTTTCAGCCATATTAATTTGTTAGGAGGCCATTTCCTTATTTTGAACCAAGATTTGAAAATGTCTTGAGTCTGCTAGAAATTTCATGTTTATTAAGACAAAAAATACAGCTTAGTAACTAAGCTTGATAAATTATAGTGGAATTCTAAGGTATCAATATAGTAATTTATTGTTTATTTAGTTATTCAGATATGTGTATAAAACCTAAAAAAAATTTGTTTCACATCTTCCATATGCAAAATTTCTTAAGGCTTAGCAAGCTAGAAAAACCACTTATGGAACATTCTGAGCTTGGTTATTCAAATGTCAAATGTAGAATTAGGTGCATATAAGGTCTGTTTCCAAAAATGGAAAGAGGTCAGCAGGGGTTACTGTATTTGATTCAGTACACTAATGATACTTCATCATACAGAAAAGGTGTTTATTTTATAATCTAGCTTTTGAATATGGTTGAGTTCATAATTTGTACAAAACTACTGACTTTGTGTTTTAAAATCAGAAACTTCTAATGGAACCAGTGCTGCATTTAATATACCACATGGCTCACAAAATCAATGTTTATGTGTGTTTTTAAAAAGGTACTTTTAATTAAAAATTAAAAATGTATAATATAAAAAGCTGAATAACAATCTACATTTTGATATTAAACTTAATGGTATAAGTTCATAAAATAGTTGTTCAATAAAAATTTGAATGTAATTAAAAAACATGATGACATGGCCTTTGTACCATGATCCATTATGATAGTTAACTTATCTCCTTATTACTTCAGAAATGTTCCTGATCAAATCAGTTATATAACTCTGACCCCTTTTGCTAATTTTTGTATTTCTCACATCCCTTTTCAACCAATTCCTTCTTCTTACACCAGAAATCATTTAAACCCACAACATTCACAATAAAACCCAACATAACTACCACTCCTTTCTCGTGGTGAGCTAGTATACAGATACCAATACCATCACTAAAGATTACTTCAAGCTTTACACTGTATACCTTCTACTGATTCCCAGCCTACCAATGAAGATAGAACAGCTACCTACTGATTAAAAATGTTCAAGATACATGACTCCTTTTTTTTGAGTGTGTGATTTATCCATTTTTTTGATCATCAGTGTGATTTCTTACTATAAATTCATATAATGCAAGTTACTCGACTAAACATTTATTAGTTTCTACACACAATATAACCTTACTTTAAAATACGTCACTTAAAGCAGTGAATGTTAAAGCTACCAGAAAAATTGCATTATTTCTTTAGTAAAATTTGTAAATGCATACTGAAATGTATATACAATGGTACCTCGGTTCTTGAATGACTCCCTTCTTGAACAATCCAATTTTTGAACATATTGTTTGAGAAAAAAATGTCTCGGATGTTGAACATAAACTTGGTTCTCAAACCAAACTGTTGTGGCCCGAACCCCCAAAATAACTCGACTGATAACCCGAACGACCCTTCGACTATTTTCGGCCCATGCCAAGCTTGCCCAAAACATTTTACCCGCACCTGTATCCACACCCCCGCTAAAATCTGATGTGAATGTTCTTGTTTTTCTTTTTGTTTTTTGTTGTTTTTCTAAATATTCTGATTAAATAAGCCACCATGAAATCAAAGAAGGATAATAAAAGCAGCAAAGCAAAAAGAAAAGTTGTTAGAGCCACAATAGAGGTGAAAAAAAAATCTCATAGCAAAGTATGAGAATGGTGTTCGCGTGTCTGACCTTGTGACATAGTTTGGTATGGCAAAGTCTACAGTCTGCACCATACTAAAAAATAAAGAGGTCATCAAAGGAGCTGATGTTGAAAAAGGAGTGACAGTGCTTATGAAACAAAGATCACAAACAATGGAAGAGATAGAAAGACTATTGTTGATTTGGGTAAACAAAAACAGTTAGCTGGTCACAGCATTTCTGAGACCATCATTTGTGAGAAAGCAAATCAGTTGCATGCTGACCTCCTGAAAAACACCCTTGGAACGAGTGCTGATACAAGTGATGCCTTTAAGGCTAGTAGGGGGTGGTTTGAAAAATTTAGGAAGTGGCATACATAGTGTGGTGAGACATGGGAAGGGTGCCAGTTTTAACAAAGATGCTGCTGATAAATTTGCTAGGGAATTTAAGGACTATGTAGAAGCCAAGGTTTTTATTCCCCATCAACTGTTCAACTGCAATAAGACAGGCATCTTTTGGAATAAAATGCCAAAGAGGACCTACATCACCAAGGAGGAGAAGTCACTGCTAGGACACAAGCCAATGAAGGACAGGCTAAATCTATTGTTATGTAGTAATGCAAGTGGAGACATGAAACTTAAGCCTTTGCTTGTGTACCATTCTGAGAACCTGAGGGTTTTAAGAACAATAATGTCCTAAAAAGTAAACTAAATGTCATGTGGAGGGCTAACAGTAAAGCATGGGTAACCAGGCAATTTTTTATGGAGTGAGTCCATAAAGTGTTTGCCTCAAGTGTAAAGAATTACCTCATGGAAAACAGTTGCCACTCAAGGCCCTTCTTGTGATGGACAATGCATCTGCTCACCTACCAGGCTTGGGGGATGGGTTGGTGGAGGAGTACAGTTTCATTACAGTGAAGCTCTTGCTCCTTAACATGACTCCTCTCATTCAGCCCATGGACCAGCAGATCATATCGAACTTTAAGAAACTCTACACCAAAGCACTGTTTCAAAGGTTCTTTGAAGTGACCTCTGACACAGAGTTAACCCTCAGAGAGTCCTGGAAAAATCACTTTAATATCCTCCATTGCTTGAGGATCATAAACAAAGCCTGGAGGGAAGTGTCTTTGAGGACCATGAACTCAGCCTGGAAGAAATTGTGGCCAGACTCAGTAACAGATACAGGCATTGAAGTCTTTGAGGCTGAGCCTGTTGTCGAGGATATTGTCTCACTACACAAGTGTATGGACTTGAATGTGAGTAGTGATGATGTGGGGGAGTTGGTGGAAGACCACAACATTGAGCTCATCATGGAAGAACTCCAAGACCTTCAGAAGGAGCAGCAACAGAAGGCAATTGAGGAAGTGTCTTCAGATGAGGAGAAGGGAAGGGAGGATGTTCCTAGTTTACTAATCAAGGAAACGTGTGGAAAATGGGGAGAGTTGCAAAGTTTTGTGGAAAAATTTCACCATGACAAAGCTGTAGCAAACTGCAGCATAAACCTCTTCAATGATAATACCATGTCTTTCTTCAGAAACATTTTAAAATGCAGGCAGAAACAAACCTCATTAGACAAGTTTTTAGTGAGAAATAGGTCCAGTGAGTCTCAAGAAGGATGTAGCAGTGCAAAGAGACAGAAAAGAGAAAGAACTCCAGAAGGATAGTTACCTGACGTTTTTATGGAAGGTGATTCCCCTTCCAAACAATAAAAACCCTCCAACTCTCCATGTTCCTCATCACCTTTCACTTACACCATCAGCTCTCCTCAGCACAGGTAAAGTGCAGTTAAATCTTCATTTATTGTTTTTTTATTATGTTTATAGTTTTTGTGGTTGACTTTATGCATGTAAGTATTATTATATAGGTATAAATAAGCAATATTTTTACTTAAAATGCTTCATAATGCATAATTCTTTGAGGTCTGTAATGGATTAATTTAATTTACAGTATTTCTTATTGGAAAAATTGATTCGGTTTTCAAAGAGCTTTCTGGAACGGATTAAGTTCGAGAACCAAGGTACCACTGTATATATATATATATGTATTCAATATCCTATATGAATGCTGGTATTTGCTTTCAACATTCATTATTTATGTGCTCAACCCAGTAATCCACTGGTATGTTATACCCTGAATATAATTTATTATAATTAAATTGGTGTTTGTCCTTATTATAATTCTTACAATTATAACTAAAAATAAACATAAATTCAAGTTTACATGGAACAGAAAAATATAGTGTATATAAATTACAATATTATCATTATTACATTAGCCTGTATTTAGTTTTAAAGAATTTACATAACTTATGAACTTTTCCACCTTATCTATTGTCGTATTAATGAAATATATGAAGCAATGACGTAAAAAATTCAAACATTTCTCTTCCTCGAATAATTTACTTGTATATATATCATCATGCAACAGCCTTCTCGTAAGTAAAACTCTTCACGTTAGTTACAATATACAATAACAAAGTTAAACTTTAGTAATAACATTACTGTGGTATTTTTCTCTAAGCAACTAACATTTTGTAAATAGCAATAATTTATTATTAAAGAGAGTTAGAACTATGACTACAACTGTTTCATGAAAATCAAGTTAACTACAGATACTTTTCTTTTTTTACACCTTCCTCTTAATTTCTTCATTGCAGATTCAAAATCTTTTGTGTTTTTGTTAGCGTTAGGCTTAGGTGCTATAACTAGATATATTAGTACCATTACAATTGTGATAAAAGTGGTAGTAATTCGTTACTTCTCACGCCGTCACAGAAAATTATGGCATTTTAGATGTTTGCAATGACTAAACTGTTACATACCTCATTATTAAAAGCCCTGACTACCTCCATGTTCATATATGCCTGCTTGCTTGAAAATTGTACTTTTCAAGATTATTATTCTTTAAAAAATTCCACATTTGTTTCTCAGTTCTTGTTCCGTATAATTCCAATATGGCGTCCAACATTCACCTAACATTGCAGCTGCGCGATAAAATTCGTAATATTATTGGTTGACGGTATGCGTTTCGACCAATGTAGTAAGTCCTCATACCCGCCATTAGGTGGAATAAATTATCATGGAGAAAAAAAATAATCTAAAGATATATACAATATATATATATTTGCGTGTGTGTACATACATATTATTTTAACAAGTGTTTAAACGTTAAAAATACTATAGAATATACACAAACCCTATTATATATAAACTTCTGAAACCTAGTACCAATTCTAATCTATAAGCAGAGCTATTGCCGCAGTTTATTTTCCTCCACACTAAAAATAAATTTCATTTTCTCTCCTGCACATTAACCTTCTTTTTAAATAGGGGCCCGGCATGGCCGAGCGCGTAAGGCGTGCGACTCGTAATTCGAGGGTCGCGGATTCGCGCCCGCGTCGCGCTAAACATGCTCGCCCTCCCAGCCGTGGGGATGTATAATGTGACGGTCAATCCCACTATTCGTTGGTAAAAGATTAGCCCAAGAGTTGGCAGTGGGTGGTGATATCTGTGCTAGCCGTCCTTAATTTAGCAGTGGGAGACTAGAGGAAAGGCAGCTAGTCATCACCACCCACCGCCAACTCTTAAGTTACTCATTTACCAACGAATAGTGGGATTGACCGTCACATTATAACGCCCCCATGGCTGAAAGGGCGAGTATGTTTGGTGCGACCGGGATTTGAACCCGCGAACCTCAGATTACGAGTCGAACGCCTTAACACATTTGGCCATGCCGGTCCTAGAAGTAAAGAATTACCAGTTCAAAATTATAACAAGAAGTAACAAAGAAATACGTTTCGCATAAAATACACTATTAATCGGTTAAATTAATTAATTAAGACTTTATATGAAATTCTTGCAGACTGTTTTGGTTTTGCAAAGTCACATTCGGCTGTGTGCTGTGTCCCCCGAAGGTACTTGAACCTCTGATTTTAGCGTTCTAAATCCGTAGACTTACTGCTGTCCGAGCAGGGGGCAATTCTTATAGATGCTACAACATATAAAAGGATGTTATATATTATAGACAATTGAAACACACAGTGAATTTTGGCTGTAGTAATGATTGTTGCTCTGTGATAATCTTGGTGTTTTATACTAAATGAAAAATAAACTGAAACCTGCTTTCGAAGCACGCGATTTAAAAGTACAATGTCAAGTACATCCCAGTGGTACAGCATTATGTCTGTGGAAATACAACACTAGAAACCGAGTTTCGATATCTGTGGTGGGCAGAGTACAGACATATATATGCAAAAACGGCTCGTTTGGGTTGATAAAATATTTTCCGTAGAAGGTCGTAACGTTGTTCGCTCTTCTATGTAAAATATTTTCTCAACAAACGAGCCGCTTTTGCATATATATTTCTCTACAAGTGGGTTTTCTCGACATCACAGAGTACAGACACATCATTGTGTAGCTTTATGCTTAACTACGAAAAACGAAAGTGTAAAGTACAATGGTAGCTTTTTACAGCTTTTTATGCAGAAAATTTATATATATATATTGAGAGAGCGAGAGATAATGTATCTCTGTTGTTTGGAAACCTCCTGAAGATGAAATACAAATTAAGAATAAAAACAATGTATTCTGGACAAACTACTACTTTTCCCTGTTTCAAGCTTTTAGTACATAATTATAAACAGAAAACAATTTTATTCACCATCCCTGTTTATTGGCATGACGTGCTCGAATCTCAATGTGTAGATCCCCATTCCACGAAACATGCTCACCCTTTCAGCTGTGGGAACTTTATAGCACAGATAGTCCTCTTGTAGTTTTGCACGAAATTGACAATAAACGAAACTTTATCTATTTCGACCAATGGCATTTTCAGGATAACGAACTCCTAAAGAACGTCCCGGTCACATCAAACATGCCCTTTCAACCGTGGGGGCGTTGTAATGTTACGATCAAGCCTACTATTCGTTGGTAAATGAGTTGGCTGCCTTCCCTCTAATCTCACACTGCTAACTTAGAGACGGTTGACGCAAATAGGCCTCATGTAGCTTTGCGCGAAATAAAAAAAACAACAACAACAAACAAACAAGCACTCGGTACAGTTGTATTAAGCATTATTATTTATGCTAATTGCTTAAGCTAATATCACGTGACGCTAAACTCTCTTTAATTAGAAGAAGTACATACAATGAATCTATGCCGAACAGTTGACAATGAATAAACAACAATAACCGTCAACCGGTATAATTCTTTTGAAAATTTGGACTAAAAAACTACTTATCTAGTTTGCTTGGCCTAACCAATACTTATTTATTTGCACGTCATTTCACATCTTAGTTCTGCTGCTCTAAATTAGCCATCTATAATCTGATTGATAAGGAAATTAAACGGTTCATATGTTTCTTTTTGAATTTCGCACAAAGCTACTCGAGGGCTATCTGTGCTAGCCGTCCCTAATTTAGCAGTGTAAGACTAGAGGGAAGGCAGCTAGTCATCACCACCCACCGTCAACTCTTGGGCTACTCTTTTACCAACGAATAGTGGGATTGACCGTCACATTATAACGCCCCCACGGCTGGGAGGGCGAACATGTTTGGCGCGACGCGGATGCGAACCCGCGACCCTCAGATTACAAGTCGCACGCCTTAACGCGCTTGGCCATGCCGGGCCCTGGTTCATATGTGCTCTTGGGTAAAATTGTAGTAAAAATACTGGACCGATATCTCACGTGACTTTTAGGGTAAGCGTGTACAAAACATTTTGTCAAATTTAAGGACTCTTTGTTAAATAGATTTGTATGTGTTGCTTGGTTACACTTACACCAAATGGCACTCTTAAATTATAGGTTTTAAATAAATATCAGAGTACCAAATTTGAAAAAAACAACAAAAAAATTAAATATGTTTTTCTATCAAATAAAGTCTCCGTACTTTTGATGAGAATAAGAAAAAAATATGGAAAAACTCAATAAGAATTCTTACGTATTATATCTCAGGTACTTCTTAATTGATTTTCTTGAAATTTGGTAAGTGAAGTAAAAGTCCAGTAGAGCACACCCACCAAAATATGCGATAGTGTAAATTACCAAGTGGCCCCGCATGGCCAGGTGGGCTAAGGGGTTCGACTCGAAATCTGAGGGTCGCGGGTTCGAATCTCCGTCGCATAAAATATGCCTTTTCAGCCGTTGGGGCGTTATAATGTGATGGTCAGTCCCACTATTCGTTGGTAAAAGAGTAGCCCAAGAGTTGGCGGTGGATGGTGATGACTTGCTGCCTTCCCTCTAGTCTTGCACTGCTAAATTAGGGACGGCTAACACAGATAGCCCTCGTGTAGTTTTGCGCGATATTCAAAACAAACCAAATCATTTCACTTCAGTACAATCAAAAATATTCTCCATTAACATTACTGAAATGATCAGTTCGAACTAGTTTTCCATCAGATTTAGTCTAAGCTCATTTACAACTTATCTCTTCAACAATACTTCACAACCTGCCAAGTATTTCAATTTTAAAATTAAAAACATTATTTTACCAGCATTAATGAAAATGTTAGGTGCACTGTATCTTCAAGTAATGTCCCAGAGGCCAATAATCGCAATTTACTTTTTTTGATAACATGTTAATATTCAAAGGAAATTCGTTAATTTTTATTCATATGTTGCTTCTTAGTTGCATTCTTTGTGAATCGTTTGTGCTGTACAACACTCGTAAATGACTTTTTATAATAGCCATAAGTATGTGAACAACAACACACGTGTAATTATATTCATTCACATATTTTGTAACACACATATATTTTTATCTCACATGTTGTCACATACAGGGTGTTCGGAAAGTCACTGTGCACTTATATATTTATTAACAGACATGTTTCAATATAGAATACAGGAGGTAAATATGATTACAATTATAAACAATGTTGAAAGTGACCCCCTTTGACATCAATACAGGCCTGGATCCTTCTTATTTTGTGTCTAAACACCACTATCAGTTGCTGGCTTGAAATAGACTGAATGAATGCTGTTAAAATATGATTACAAAACTGCACAGTGACTTTCCGAACACCCTGTACAATAGTGACCTTTGAAAAACTGCCTTCAATTATCGTGGCATTAGCATAACAGCCAACTCAGACATTTTATTTCTTACTATTTACAAGTAGCTATGGTACTGCAATTTGTTGCCACCTATATGTCAATATCTTGTTACCTTGTTAAAAGAATAATCACAGACAGAAGTCAGTTGAACAAATACTTTTTAACTAATACCTTCTAGTCATTTGTGTCTTCACGACAGTATGTACAAGCACTCACACTCAGATCAATATAGGTTAAACATAATATTCACCAATAAATTATATTTACTGACCTATATTACCATCAACTACAGCAACTGCATTATCATCTTTACAAGTTTATCTATTTGCTCAATTAGCATCACAGCAAAATAATCACAGGCAGAACACAGAAAACAATAAATTTGCCACTTAAATTAACAAACACCTACTTGAAATTATGTGCTTAGAAAGAACACAACTCAGTTACCCACATATAGGTGAACTGAGTTTAGTAAGTATTGCAGTCTGCTCTGCAGAAATTCCGCTGCAACTCAACCTGGTAGTATGAGCATTGTTTATGGAATGTTTGACAATAATCTTCCTCTAGAAAATCACGCAATAGCTTTGAAAGTGAGGGATAGAATACCTAATAATTATTCTCAATAAAATAGATTGATGATTTTCTGGGCATTATCAACACAAGTCGTCTTAACTGTATAATACTCGAGCAGATGTCATGTAATATACTATAGATATTTCTGATTGGAATTCTGTTTGAAACCTGTAAAAGAAGGGGTAACAACACCCCTGTGGTCCTGTTAATCTAGTGATAAAAACACTACTAGATTCGCAATAAGCAAGAGGTGATCACTCAGTGTTTCTCCTACATTTTTCCATTAAATAACACTTGTTAGCTCAGAGAACTAGAATGTTGGACTTTGCAATTGAATGACAGTCCCAACTGCTGGCCTAGCAGATAATACCATATATATCATTCAAGAGGTCGTCATCTTAGTCGACCATTAGAAACAACGTGTGTTTCCTGTATAAGAGGTTCCTTATTTGACTGATATTGGTCATCCAGAGAGGTATTTTCAGAATCTTCCATATCAAGAACTGTGTAACAACGATACAAAACCGTACTTTCACTATATGCTGACTCATCAGTCTCAACCTCTGGTTTCTAACCTAGTCAGTACATAAGAAATCGGTCAGTGATATATAGGATTAACGTATCAACATATTCAATGTACTTATGTGTACTACATTATTGCTGTACCTACTAATGTGATGGACCAAGTTGTCAGAGGAAGAGATAAGTTACCCCAGTAGCACTGGAACTAATAAAACAACGCTCAACCTTTATAATGATGGAACGTTATTTCTTTAGTTTTATTTATCATGACATCTTTTCTGCCACATGATACTTTACCAGCTGTCAGCATGCGAACTCATACCTAATAATAAACTCACTCCCTATATTCTTGTTAACATTGTAACATATGCATTATAGAAGGCAGATCGTTGTTCACATCCATTGATAGACACTGTTGCATCTACGCTCTAGAAGGCAGACTATACATCACATCCAAAGGGGACTATATTTCTCAACTAAACATGGACATTTCACACAAACCACCAGTCTTCTCTGATCAGTTGTGCAATATTCTATCATTACATGAAAAAAAATGTTCCCTCCCAGTCAGCTCTGATTACTAAACTTTATAATCATACTCTTTGTAGTTTGTGTTATCCATTTAGAGCTTGTAAGCTGAAGTACATAAGTTCATCACATCTATCACTTTAAATAAATTAAAGAAGAGCTATCCACTGAAATTAGTTTCCTGATCCGTGTGAATATCTTGTATTGTATCACAATAATGCTATCTGGTGCTTTGCCAAAACGACACTGACATAGTCTACTGACGTATCAACTAACTAATAATGTTTGGCCCATTTAGTGACGTATTTTCTTAAGACCAGCACTTAAAGTTTATCTTGTTCAGTTTTAGGAAACATCCAGCAACATTCAGGGATATTTTCTGCTATGAAGAACTAACAATTAACTGTCACAATTTAGCTAGTTTATACAGGTATTTTCTGTATGGTGCATACATTATATGATGCGCACGCCAATATTCCATGTCGCAAATAAAATTCAGTCAGCAAAATTGCCATCACAGCTATGTGTAATGTCTTGGTGGCCTCCAACCTTTCTATTATGTAAAGTCTAGAGTATTATTTGTCTCAAAGTTTTGAGGACCGCAAGTTACAACATAATTTAAGAACCAAATTTTGCTGTTTATAACAATGGTACAACACATTTTCATGTATTCATAGCTGCTTGTAAATGTATCGCAGGTCATGTGAGTCCACACAATATTTCTCAATATGCAATGGCTGTGCTTCACCTTGATACATGACAAGGGAGAATCTAAGTTAGGTCTGAGTTTTTCAGTTGCTCTTTTTGGAGTTCCTGTATATCAAAGCACTAGTGACCTGTATAAAATGCTTTACGGCATATTCCAGTTCCCCTTTCAGCTGCATTCTTAAATGTCAGAGGAAAAAATTAATTTATCTTCTCTTACAGAAATCACTGTAGTATCATTAACATTTATTCCATGAGTTGTTACTAATACCATGTTGAAGCATCAGGATCATTGGAGACATGACGTTGTGGGCATTCTCATAAGTCCCTACATTTAAGCATGTGTTAGGCCACTGTTCTTGGTAGTAAAAATATGTAATGGCTATTCACATCTTTAACAAAACATCTTCCACCACAGAAAAGCTTGTATATACTCCTGGGATTACCATCCTTATCATTAAATATCTTACACCTCTTCGGCTGGCAAAACTCTCAAGGCAATGAATTCTACCCACCACCAATATATCCTATTTCTCTCAGTTAGTCTTTGGTGACAAGAATCAGAGCTGAGGTTAGTTTACCTTGGTTATCAAATACTTTGAATCCTATAGAGACTGCTCTATTTTGTCTCAGAATTGGCAGATTACTTTATGACAATCTCTTGGTGCACTAACCTCCTATGTGCCAAGAATGATACTCATTGGAAGAACTCACTTGGCATTGCTACACCGGATTCTGACAGCTTTCCTCTAATCTATGGCTACAATTAAAAGGAAATCAGAGTCACTTTCAGTACCAGCAAAAGACAAACATCCAAGAAAGGAATTTTCAACCACTCTTTCTGACAGTAAACAAAACTTAATGACTAACTTTTCTCCTAGATATCAATCCTTTAACTCTCTTTAATTAACATTTCCACAAAAAAAGTGGTGAAAAAAGTTGAAGAAAATGCATCTTTGGAGAGAAAACTTGAATATCTACAGATACAAATCTTGACACCAAAATGCCTTCTCTTTACTATAGCCTGTAGCTCTTCCAGATAAATACTTTTCTTCGACAGATTCAATAGAGACCGAATATTGTGAAAGATCTGACGGAAAATGTATTAACCCAATTTTCACGTGCTCATTCTAATGAACTGAGCCCCTACTGGGACAACAATATTGACCAGAATAGTGTATATATCTTCACACCACATCAAAGAATGTAAATGATTGTTTTAACAACTCTTTCTTTGGTACTCAAGAGCAAATGCTGTGCCATCAAGACTTGGAAAAAAACAAATTACTTTCAGCGGGAGTGCATAGAAGAGCAGAAATTTGCACGGCACGAGTATATCAGTGTTGTCCTAGTTGTGAAGAAAACATATTTTGATTTTCTTCCCACTGCCTTCCAGTTTATAGACGAAAGAAGAATAAGCACCTAGAATAGCTAGCATAATTGATATGACCCAGATGATTACAACTACAACAACAGTCAATAATTTAGAGTGGTTTGTTTGTTGTTTGAGGAATGGTATGGGGACAACCATGTGCTGATCAACACCCAACACAATTAAGTTGAAGATGATCACACCTTCTGACAGGTTGCTCAGAAATCTATTCGTTCTACACATAAACACTGTATGGTCAGTTTTCGAATATGTAGATGGTTTCTTCAAATGAAACTATGCCAACCGTGTCTCTCACTGACATAAACATCCGAAAGATATTTGAAACACTGTACATATCATCATTCCAGAAAAAACAACAAGATCAAAGTTCCATTTCCTATCAGACCAATCATGAAGATGACAACATAACTTGTTTAAATGACAGCATGAACATGACAGTTCAATATGATAATCACATACCATATTCAGTGTGCCGAGAAACCTATATAGTTTTTGCGGTGTTTGTTGTCATCACAAATCAACATAACTAACCGAAAGGAATAGCTTAAGACTGGAGAAACCAGAATCTTCTTGATATTCGATGAATGGTCTGCAAAAATCAGAATCTTCTTGGTGTTAGAAGAACAATCTAGGGAAACTAGAATCTTCTTAATGTTAAATGAACAGGCTGGATAAACCAGAATTTTCTTTATGTTAGGTGAAAAATCTGGTAAAACTAGAATCTTATTAATGTTAAAAGAACAGTCTGTAGAAACCAGAATCTTCTTGGTGTTAGGTGAACAGTCTAGTAAAACGAGAATATTCTTGATGTTAGATGATTGGTTTGGAGTCACCATAACCTTCTTAGTGTTAGATGAACAATCTGGTGAAACCACAATCTTCTTTATGTTAGATGACTAGTTTAGTGAATCCAAACTCGTTGACGTTAGATGAATAATCTGGAGAAACCACAATCTTCTTGGTATTAGATGAACAGTCTAGTGGAACGAGAAACTTCTTGATGTTACATGAACAGTCTGGAGAAATCAGAATCTTTTTTATGTTAGATGATCAGTTTTGTGAAGCCAGAATCTTTTTTGATGTCAGATAATTAGTCTGGTGAAATCAGAATCTTTTTGGTGTTAGATGAACAGGCTTTAGAAACCAGAAATTTCTTGATTTTAGATTAATGTTTTGTGAAGGTAATGCTACTTCTAAAAACAATCGAAATTGTTATCGTTTACAATTCTCAACGGCTTTTCAAAGAGTGATACTGTTATTGATAAGAAACCAAAATACTGGGGTGAATCATGAATAATTTTGGTTAGCTCGACTTCAAATGAACGCTTTAAGTGGTTAATGTAAATCATTATGGAGACACGAATTTTAGAAAAAAAATATTAACAATACGATATTTTTACGATCCCAATACCAAAGAGTGATGCAGCTATTTCCATTAAAAACTTGTTAACTTTAAATACGTCACATGAATTTCGATATGAGAGGATGTGGCCACACGATCAGCAAAGCTAAAAAAAAAAAAATTAAATATTTAATATCTAAACAATATGTATATATATATGTGTAATTGTATGAATGTAATCTTTTATTGTCCACTACTCAATGATGTTTAAAATGTCTTAATTTAAATTCATTATAACCTAATCAGGAAGCTGTTCATCGTGATGACGTGGGGTGACGGCTAAACTCTCCATTGGAGAGCTGTACATTTTTAACAGTCCCATCTGAGAAATAGTTTGTTTGTTTTGAATTTCGCACATAGCTACTCGAGGGCTATCTGTGCTAGCCGTCCCTAATTTAACAGTGTAAGACTAGAGGGAAGGCAACTAGTCATTACCACCCATCGCCAACTCTTGGACTACTCTTTTACCAACGAATAGTGGGATTGACTGTCACGTTATAACGCCCCTACGGCTGAAAGGGCGAGCATGTTTGGTGCGACCGGGATTCGAACCCGCGACCCTCGGATTACGAGTCGAACGCCTTAACACACTTGGCCATGCTGGACCCCTGAGATAGTCTTTTAAGATATGTAAATCCGCAACATTGTAACTCTTATTGACATGAAAAAATGTTAAGTTTTCGCTATTTAGTGTGTGTGTGTTTTTCTTATAGCAAAGCCACATCAGGCTATTATCTGCTGTGTCCACCGAGAGAAATCGAACCCCTGAAAAAACCACTGAACTTACCTAAAATGTATCTAGCAATATAAAATAATTTTAGAAGAGTAATATAAAACCGTTTTCTTGAGTATTTGAGATGCACTACAATATACAGAGTCCACACTACTTAGTGCTAAACGATTAACACAATCAATAATTGCTTAATGGTTAGATTGCGAAGTTGAGGATCGGAACGTCCAAGGTTTGAGATATGATATTTTACTCAACACATTTCGCGTTTTCAACTTTAGAGATATCCTAATTGCGAGAACAGAGTTTCTTTTGTTAGATATAGCACAAAGCTACATGATTATCACGTACGATAAATATACCTAATTTTGAATAAAAGATTAGAGGGAGCGCAACTACTCAACATCCCCTACCGCCAATTCTCGAGCTACTCTCGTTAACTAAATACTAAGATTTGAACGTAACTCATAATAATCCAAAGGCTCCAAAGCGAGAGCGAGATTTTTATGGTGGAAACAGGACATGAATCACATACACTCAGCTCTACGCAGTAACAACTGGGCTGCACTCAACTCTGTGTCAGTCAGTCAGTAGACACTTAAATGACGTCACATAAGGGAAGCATAACGTTGCAATTTTTATTATCGTGAAGTTAGTAAAGTGTGCTCATCTTATGAATCACGAGAATAATTAAACACTGTTGGCTACAACACGAGATACTTCAAAACCAAGATATACAAATTGTGATACTCTTAATTTTGGTTTATTTGCTCTTGAAACAGAACACTAGGGGAGTTTGAAAAAGTACATTTAGTAAATTATGTATGAATAAATTTGATCCTTAGTGCACGTTTCTCATACGTTGTGGTGCAGGTTGAAAACATTAAATTTTGTACAACATACCTGGTTCACAGTCCTCGTTCTTAAGTAGTAAGTATATACTACTATAATGTTATTAAGTATGGCAGTACTTAACAGCAGGGATCGACAAGGATTCCAAATGATTTACACCCCCGAGAAACCATCCTACTGACTCCCTAAGAAACCGACCATTCAAAGTGTTGGTTACAATATATTATCTACATATGCACTAATAACACGCTTAAGATGTTGTTATCATTGCTAGTATAACAATTCAGAAATTTCTAAAACAGCAGTTTCTCCTTTACTACGTAACAACGTACCTGTTCAAGTCAGAGAGGCTAGCCCCTAAACGGCTTGGATTATCGCTACAAAATGTTTCCAGTTTACCTGACTGGTCTTTGGGTATCCGATTTTGATATTCAGATTACCATATGCAGGTGGGTTTTTTATATAAACAGGAAACATATCACGTATGTACATAAATTTCCAAACCGATTCGACATATCGATGGGTAAGCACGTGACAACATCTTAAGATAAAGTATATACTGTATACATATACACCAAAAAGTAAACAAACAAAGACATTACACATTTATGAATTTTAAAATGAAGTATAACTTCTGTTACAAAAAGTAATGAAACAAGGATTAAAACTGATGATAAATGTGTAAAAATGAGTATCTTATTTGGCAGCTTTATACAGTCTGTAACCAGAGTAAGAACTACATTTAATTAGGGTTTTAATTCTTGTAAAGGTGATAGCTATCTGCTGTAGTTATAGTTATAAGGTGATACTCAAAGTTTATTACAAGGGAAAAACAAACCTAAATAAATAAAAAGGAAAAAAATAACAAAAAGGAGGAATCATTGACTATTCCTACACAATCACCTACTTCACCAAAACACACTGTAAATTATTCATAAATAGGCAAAAATTAAGCTTTTAACGGGAAATAGAGGTCGTTAGTTATTAGTTTATAGTGACTTGTGACAAGGATCAATATGTATACGTAGGGCATCTGTACAATATATATATGGCCCGGCATGGCTAGGTGGGTTAAGGCTTTCAACTCGTAATCCGAGGGTTACGGGTTTGATTCCCGATCGCACCAACACATGTCCTTTCAGCCGTGGGGCGTTATAATGTGACTGTCAATAATGTTTATTCGTTGGTAAAAGAGTAGTCCAAGCGTTGGCGGTAGGTGGTGATGACTAGCTGCCTTCTTTCTAATCTTACACACTGCAGAATTAGAGACGGCTAGCGCAGATATAACCCTCCTGCAGCTTTGCGCGAAATTAAAAAACAAACAAAAATATACGTATAATACACATAGTTCACAGTGATTTTCTTATGTTGTACATTTATACATACTTCCTTGTCTTTTGTGTTAAAAAGACATACAATATACATGGTAACAACTTCTCTGTGTTAAGAGGTCATACACAACATACGCAGTTCCTTGTGTTTTGTGTTAAATGGACATACACAGTAAAGACAGTTCCTAGTGCTTTGTGTTAAAATGACGTATACTATTAATTAACCGTAACCCATGAAGTAGTCTAAATTTGCCAACTAGGTATTGAAAATGGTTTTAAAGTCCGTCCAGTTTGTATTACTTTATTTGTTCGTATACTTTATATTGCAACATTTATTTTCGTTCAGATACTTCTTATAGTAATTCTACAAATGACCAACGATCCTTATTATCAGTTAAAAATTTAGTTATTTCTCTATTTAAACTTAGTTCACAGCGTTTTTTTGTTTAGAACAAAAGTACGTAACAAGTACAGTATACATAGTTCACAGTGCTTGAAACTGAGTAGGATATTTCTCTAATACACATAGTTTACAGTGCTTGAAACTGAGTAGGGCATTTCTACAATATACATAATTCACAGTGCTTGAAACTGAGTAGGATATTTCTACAATATACATAATTCACAGTGCTTGAAACTGACTGGGACATTTCTACAATATACATAATTCACAGTGCTTGAAACTGAGTAGGATATTTCTACAATATACATAATTCACAGTGCTTGATATTGACTAGGACGTTTCTACAATATACATAATTCACAGTGCTTGAAACTGACTGGGACATTTCCACAATATACATAATTCACAGTGCTTGAAACTGACTGGGACATTTCTACAATATACATAATTCACAGTGCTTGAAACTGAGTAGGATATTTCTACAATATACATAATTCACAGTGCTTGATACTGACTAGAACATTTCTACAATATACATAATTCACAGTGCTTGGTACTGACTAGGACATTTCTACAATATACATAATTCACAGTGCTTGAAACTGAGTCGGATATTTCTCCAATATACATAATTCACAGTGCTTGAAACTGAGTAGGATATTTCTACAATATACATAATTCACAGTGCTTGATACTGACTAGGACATTTCTACAATATACATAATTCATAGTGCTTGATACTGACTGGGACATTTCCACAATATACATAATTCACAGTGCTTGATACTGACTGGGACATTTCCACAATATACATAATTCACAGTGCTTGATACTGACTAGGACATTTCTACAATATACATAATTCACAGTACTTGGTACTGACTAGGACATTTCTACAATATACATAATTCACAGTGCTTGAAACTGAGTAGGATATTTCTACAATATACATAATTCACAGTGCTTGATACTGACTAGAACATTTCTACTTCATGAATTCTTTGTTTCTTTGTGTTTAAGTGCAAAACTATACAATAGGCTATCTGTGCTCTACGCACCAGGGGTATCGAAACCATGTTTCTAGTATTGTAAGTTCACAGACATACTATTTTGCCACTGGAGAGCTTATCAACTTTACGGTAAGCATAGTTCACACTGCTTAATGTTACATATAAGTTTTTGTTTAGTGTTCAACCTTTCGTAAAATACACTTTGCAACCTAAAACTTTTTTATACAAAAGCTTAATATATTACAATTAAAAACATTTTTTTTCTGAATTTACAAACTTTCTATGAGTCATATTTCCCAAAACTAATTTCAAAAGCAGTTTTCTCAATTCTTAAGATGTATTACCTGACCCACGGATCTTGTTTTTTTGCATATCTGTTTCTTTCGTTTTTGTTGCTGTTAAACACAAAGCTTCACGATGAGTGTTTGCACTGTGACCACTTCGGGTATCAAAATTTGGTTATTAACGTTATAAGTCTTCACATGTACTGTTGAATAACTGGGAGCGTTCTGAGGAATAGACTTATGTACTCCGTCTCAGTTTATGTGCATTACAAATATTTTATAAATTTTGTCGGTATTTATCTCAGACAAAATGCATTTGTACAAGATACGTTTCACAACCTACAAAACAGTATTATACATCTTGCATGAGTTTACATGCGTTTATCACTTAGCACGCATTTATACAAAAAACATCATGAGACCCAAGGAATAATTTCATAAGTTTTGTTATTGTTGTTCTTTGTTATTAAGCGCAAAGCTGCACAAAGAGTTATCTGTGCCTTGCTCACCACGGGTATTGAAATGCAGTTTCTAGGAGTGTAAGTCTGGAGACATACCGCTGTGCCACTGGAGTACTATAAGTTTTGTCTCACTTATTACGCATTTCTGAGTTAATATTCTTTTATGCAAGATAAGTCACAAAACCTAACGGCCAGGTGGTTAAGGCACTCGACTCGTAATCTGAGGGTCGCGGCTTCGAATTGCCGCACACCACACATGCTCACCCTTTCAGCCGTGGGGATGTTATAGTAAAAGAGGAGCCCAAGAGTTGGGATCGGTGATGATGACTAGTCCTATACTGGAAAAGTAGGGACGACTAGCACAGATAGCTCTCATGCAGCTTTGTGCAAATTTCAAAAATAAACCTTGTACATAATCCATATGTTATGCTTTACAGAAATCTCAGGTTTTATTATTTTATCATTTCTTGTTATAACACATTTCACTTTTAAACATACAACGAAATGTTTATGTTTGAGTTTTTCAAAATTTACTTACAAAATGTCGAATATTATCATATTAAAAATTACTAATTATTTAGAATTACTTACAGAACAGCAATATTCACCGAGTGCTGCCCCCCAGTGGCTCAGCGGTATATCTGCGAACTTAAAACGCTAAAAACCGGGTTTCGATACCCGTGGTGGGCAGAGCACAGATAGCCCATTGTGTAACTTTGTGCCAAATTCAAAACAACAACACCGAGTGCTATTTTAAAAGACAATTTCAGATTTAAGTGGCATTAGTTTTGATCATACGGGAGGAATATATTCCACAAGAAATATTAGATGAACTAGAACTAAAATTTGGCATCTCATCTATTAGCTTTGTCATTAAGCAGCGTAACGCTTAGCGTTTCTTTGTTCACCACTTAGCAACACAGGCTTTGTATAACATTTGTATGTACATTTAGTAGTGGCGCTCTATATTAGCGAATGATTGTAAAAAGAAATCGAAATCGATTTTAATCCCCCAATTTAATCCGGATTCAAACCACCGATCCTCGGATTACAAGTCAAACGCCTCAACACACTTGGCCATGCCGGACCTCATACTAAGTGAACCCTTAGGGTGTGCAACTGGGTATTATTAGTTATCCATATATATGTCACTTAAACTAGCAAAAACAACACATAGAAAAGAAGCTGTCCCTTATATTACAACTTCCAATATATAGAAAAGCCAGTACTTTTGGTAACAATGCTTCCAGCAATGACTTTTATGTCATGTTTCCTATCAACAAAAGTAATAGGTTACACTTTTATTCTAAAATAGGTTCATAATATATACACACTTTCAGCCTAATAACCCAAGCGAAGTTGGATACTTTCACTAGTTGTAATATAATTTATTATTTATTTATTGTTTGTTTGTTTTTAAATTTCGTGCAAAGCTACACAAGGGCTATCTGCACAAGCCGTCCCTAATTCAGCAGTGTAAGACTAGAGGGAAGGCAGCTAGTCATCACCGCCAACTCTTAGGCTACATTTTTACTAATGAATAGTGGGATTGATGTCACATTATGACGCCCCCACTGCTAAAAGGACGAGCATGTTTGGTGCGACGGGGATTCGAACCCGCAACCCTCCGATTACGAGTCGAACGTCTTAACCCACCTGGCCATGCCGGGCCTGCACATATTTCATAGATTCATGTACAAAAAATATTTCCTTAATGCATTTCATGCATCCCAACCAAAACTCAGAACAAAGACTTAAACTGTATTAAATATCATCATGCTTTATCAATAGCAGGACAACTGGAGAACACGTCTAGTTTCTATCAAGAGGAGACTCAGGTTCGAATTCTGGTTCCTATCACAACATAATCTCTTACAGGAATTCCCTGAAATGTTTGTTTTGAACTACGCGCAAAGCTACTCGAGAGCTATCTGCGCTAGCCGTCCCTAATTTAGCAGTGTAAGACTAGAGGGAAGGCAGCTAGTCATCACCACCCACTGCTATCTCTCTTGGGCTACTTTTTTACCAATGAATAGTGGGATTGACCAATACATTATAACTTTCCCACGGCTGAATGGGCGAGGAAGTTTGGTGTGGCGGGAATTCGAACCTGTTACCCTTATATTGCGAGTTGAGTTCCCTAACCTCCTGATCATAACGGGCCGAATAATTTAGGGAGATCATTGTTTGGATTTGAGACCCCGTTGTTACACATGAAGGCCCCTAGGTCTTCCCCTTTCGTTGAAAGGATACATCAGCTAGTATATATATATATTAAATGGAGCGCCCGTCCTTTGGACGGAAATTATGTAAAGTTACGGTTAATGAAATGTTATCTTAGGACGTGAAAAGTTGCCTGTCTTATATATAATTGTGAAAACGTCCACAAAATCTGCAAAATAAAAAATATAAAAACAAAAGTTTGGATGTACCAATGCATGGACCTAATAAACCTACATGCTAAATTTGAAGAAAATCTATGCAGAGGAAATTAAGCAGTGGTAAAAAACACCCATAAAACCATAAAAAGTCAAACTCAAAATTTCAATATATCTTTCCATGGACCCAGCAAATCTTCATACCAGATTTGATGAAGATCTGTAAACAGGGAATGAAGCAATGATAAGAAACGAAGAAACGTTCATGAAAACTGCAAATTACAAAATACAGAAAAGAAAACCTGTAGATACCGCTGGATGTACCTAATAAGAGTCCATACCAGATTTGATGAAGGTCTGTAAACAGGGAATGAAGCAATGATAAGAAACGAAAAAACGTTTATAAAAACTGCAAATTACAAAATACAGAAAAGAAAACCTGTAGATACCGCTGGATGTACCTAATAAGAGTCCATACCAGATTTGATGAAGATCTGTAAACAGGGAATGAAGCAATGATAAGAAACGAAGAAACGTTCATGAAAACTGCAAATTACAAAATACAGAAAAGAAAACCTGTAGATACCGCTGTATGTACCTAATAAGCGTCCATACCAATTTTGGTGAAGATTAATCCACTCCTCCTACGAAGTATTTACATGGTTATACACCAAACAGTACTATTATAGTTATATAACACAGAAGCCTGCTTTATTTTATACGAATCACTCAGTTATATATTACACAGAATTTTCAACGTAAAGCGCCCTCAGTGTAATTTTCGTAAACCATTAATAACTGTAACACCTAATCTACAAATTATTTGCTCTTGTAACATTATCAGTCATTGATCTTTTCTCTAAACGTCATTGAGATTATTATGTGGAAATAAAATATATGTGATGTAGTGAGAAGTTTGTTTGAAAATATCACTTCAAGAATGTGTTGAAATCTTTGTATTTAAGAAAAAATCATGTTTATCACTCAACTTTCATTGTGCCTTTTAGGGGCAACCAACTATAAAACATATTGTAGATTTGGGATGTACCTACAGTAATACATACGACTAATGCACAGGTTTGCTTGTTTGTTCCCAATTTATTTATTTTTTTAGATCATCAATAGTTTTAGTATAACATCTGTAACACAACTCCTATACAGTATAAATCTCGTTTGAGGATGTTAAACACCGACCATGTTAACAGTTTGTTTTTGAGCTGTGATAATAGTTTAAGGAAATACACTGCACCTTTTATTTCCTTAGAGCTCGTAGAGACTTAGATTGTTTCATGTGTTCTGATAAAGCAAAGATGTAGTGTGTCCAAATAAAAAAGATGTGTAGTGTGTCCAGATAAAAGAGATGTGTAGTGTGTCCAGATAAAAGAGATGTGTAGTGTGTCCAGATAAAAGAGACATGTAGTGTGTCCAGATAAAAGAGATGTGTTGTGTGTCCAGATAAAAGAGATATGTAATGTGTCCATATAAAAGAAACGTGTAGTGTGTCCAGATAAGAGAAACATGTAGTGTGTCCAGATAAAAGAGATGTGTAGTATGTTCAGATAAAAGAGATGTGTAGTGTCTTTAGATATAACAGATGTGTAGTGTGTCCAGATAAAAGAGATTTGTAGTATGTCCAGATAAAAGAGATATATAGTGTGGCCAGATAAAAGAGGTGTGTAATGTGTCCAAATAAAAGAGATGTGTAGTATATCCATATAAAAGAGATGTGTAGTGTGTCCAGATAAAAGAGACGTGTAATGTGTCCAAATAAAAGAGATGTGTAGTGTGTTTAGATATAACAGATGTGTAGTGTGTCCAGATAAAAGAGATGTGTAGTATTTGCTGATAAAACAGGTCTATAGTGTGTTATGATAAAACAGATATGAAGCGTATTCTGATAAAACAGATGTATATTGTGTTCTGATAAATCAGGTATATAGTGTGTTCTGATAAAACAGGTATGTAGTATATTCTGATAAAACAGGTATATAATGTGTTCTGATAAAATATATGTAGTATGTTCTGATAAAAGGAATATGTAACGTTTCTGATAAAACGGTATGTAGTGTGTTCATATAAAACAGACGTGTAGTATATTCTGATAAAACAGGTATATAGTGTGTTCTGATAAAACGGTATGTAGTGTGTTCAGATAAAACAGACGTGTAGTATATTCTGATAAAACAGGTATGTAGTATATTATGGTAAAACAGGTATATAATGTGTTCTAACAAAATATATGTAGTATGTTCTAATGAAACAAATGTGTAGCGTATTCTGATAAAACATATGATGTACTGATAAAACGAATATGTAGCGTTTCTGATAAAACGGTATGTAGTGTGTTCAGATAAAACAGACGTGTAGTATTTTCTGATAAAACAGGCATATAGTGTGTTCTGATAAAACATATGTAGTATGCTCTGATAAAACGAATATGTAGCGTATTCTGGTAAAACGGGATGTAGTGTGTTCCGATAAAACAGATATATAGCTGTTAAGTTATACCACTCACTTCTTGTTTCCTTTTGTGATTTAAAACGTTTTAAGTGTTTTTTTTTTCTTTTAGCAATGGATTATTTTGTTTTGTCAGTTAAACTGTATTTATAATTGAAAATAGATATTGGGTTATACTAGTAAAGGTACGTTCGTCGTTCACGGTATTTATTTGGGTTGTCTTCACAGGGGTAATGTAACGGTGTGCGTGTTGTATCATTCGTCATTCAAATTTATAAATACTAGCGTAAAGTGTCTAGAAATTTACCTGCCTCTTTATATTAGTGTATCTATTATAAATATATTTTAAATTTGTAATTCTAGTTGTTATGGAGATCAGAGCCATATCCAAAACACCCTGACACTTTCATGGCATGTAGAGATCACAAGGAAGGTATTAAAGAAAAAGCTAGGAGAGCCAGGACTATCAAGAAGAAGACCTGCAACAAGTCGTACCTTAGTCGTGTTAAGTAAAGTGTAGATTTTGTAATAGGTAAAATTCCACGAACACAAAGGTTACTAGTGTTAAACTAATATATTTTGTAAACTGCCTATATTTCCGCTTATTGAATATTACACAACTTCAAATACATTTTCTTAGCAAATATACCTAGAGTTATTCACTCTTTCACTGTTTTGAAAGCTCACATTACACTGTCTTCATCGTAATCAGAACTTAACTGATTCTCTAAAAAAACATATCTAAACTCATACCTACCTCTCTAGACAAGATAATACCGTGTAGTCTTTTCATAAATACCCAATTACAGACACTTGGAACAATTTCAACGGCTAAGAAACAAAAACCTGATGATTTCGAAGAACTATAAGATGTCATATGAAGTTTATATTTGATTGGTAGCCTTGAGATTCGTATACATTGAGCAGGAATGCCTTACCAAACACTAATTTTCACAGGGACTAGCAACGGGGGTGCGAAAGATACTGCAACCCCATTCTTCAATATTCCATTGTTATCACAGAATCAGTTTTTGTAAGTTCTTTCGGTAAACTTTTTTATCCGTTCTTTTAAGAAATCTTTAGAAAAAAAATTTGTTGCTAAACATTTCAGGTAAACAACAAAAATGCTAAGGAAAAAAAATCGTAAAGGTCCGGTAAAATGTGGTAAAATTCCTAAGTGAAACATTTCAGAACGTGATATATAAATAAAGTATGTAAACAATACTATCAGACCACCACCACTGTGCACAGCATTACAATGTTCATTTTGTAAGCACCTCCCACCCACATCTAAACACAGATACTTATATCATTCATGTAGCATGGAAACTCCTTCATGAGAGAAACAGCTTAGTAACGACCATTTTATATTTCAGGAAACTGTATACATACTTAATAATATGCGTGGTGATTTCATGAGATGAAATCTTTATTTGACTCAGTAACTGACATCTGCATGGTGATTTCATAAGATGAAATCTTTATCAGACTCATTAACTATCTATCACAACTCAAAACTTGAATGATCAGTAATTTTAAACACGATATTCAGAATCAGCATCGTTCGGTTACTTAGAAACAGTGGTGTGTGTTTTGGTTTTGTTTTGTTTTTTCTAGTAGCAGAGAAAAGTTTATCTTATCTGTATAACAAGTATCAAACTGACACGAGTAAAAGCATCACTTTTTTGTGTCTAATTCAAATGTTCCTGTAGTTTGCACTTTCTGGACTATTTAAAATATGAAAAACAAAACTGAAAACAAAGAGGAAGAGGATGAAGTAATCATGTGGTCAACGTTTTGATTAAGCTACGTTATTCGAGACAGGTTTCACTAAATCGTTGAATACACAATTATTTTTCCCCGCAGTTATTTTAATCATTGTTTTGTATTTATTATGCATAGAATATATATGTTCCAAAACTCACGTTATCCTGTTTTAATATCAGAAGAAGGTTTTAGTTTAATTATATGTATCGTTAATATATTTTACATTATTCCAAATAAATATGCCCCCCCTCCCAGTGGCACAGCTGTATGTCTGCAAACTCACGCTGGTAGATAGCAGGTTTCGATACCTGTGGTGAGCAGAACACGGATAGCCCATTGTGTAGCTTTGTGCTTAATTCCAAACGAACAAACGAGTCAAATAAAAAAAGCGAAAATAGGCTCAAGCTCTACGCTTGACTGACCAGTTTGTGCGTGTGTGTGTGTTAAATATTGTTCGCGCGGTTCATTTCGCACTCAAGCAAATGTGATTACGTTACACATAGCTGGAAAAAGTGACCGTAGTTTGTTTGTTTCAAATTCTCGTACAGAGTTGCACGAGGTTTATCTTCGTTAGTAGTCTCTAATTTTGAAGTGGTAGACGAGAAGAAAGGTCAATACCACCATTCGCCAACTCTTGGGCTACTCTAATATAATTCTGGGATTTGACTGTCGCTCTTTTAACGCTCTGCTATAGAGCAGAGCGTGATATATTTGGAGGGAGATAATAGGGCGCAAATTACGGAATTTCAAAGACACAGTCCACTACATTAGTCAATGGGCCGAACTCTGCCCTAATGAACTAGGGAAAAAGCAGGCTGCCAATCCACATCAGCCACCGCCAGCTCTTGTGTGGTCGAATAGTGTGATTTGGTCATGACTCTTATAGTTCACTTACGTGAGAAGTGATTTCTTTTTGCGACAACGTTATACAAGTAATGAATTCTCACTAACCACTAGTCTAGGTCGTCCCTTTGCCAAAACATCATTATAAACACACTTTTGTGATAAAAATATGTATAAACAAATGAACATAGAAACGATTAAAAGTGAATAATGGTAATTTATTTGTTAATTCAAATCTAAAACAACGCAAACTAACGTGGCAGGGGCTTAGTTTAGAGAGAGAGAAATCTGAAGAATTCTCTCTCCAACTGGGGTGTTCAGGAACGTTGTGGTTCCTCTTCGTCCCCTTTCGTAAAAGATTATTCAAATTATCGGGGGGGTTTGTTTTTCTTTTATTTTGACTCTTTTTTTGGGTAGAGGAATGAGGTTGGTCATAATATTGATGAGCGAGACAAAGGTAGCACCGGAGATTCCAGCCAGACTAGATTTCGAAAAGCAGATGTCAAAGTAAATATGAACATGAACAGAAACGCGAAACGACCCGATTCAGGTCATGGCAATAATGTTGCTTTAGCTGGGATCTAAAGATCCAATGCGTAAGATTTTGCTGTGGGGGAAAACGGGAGTGCCCCGAGAAAACCCGCTTTCACAGGACAGGCGCCGAAAGATTTACCTGTCCTGTGCCCGAGACCTGAAAAAGAAACACATATAATATACGTGAGGTTTGTCCTTTATATACTTTGTTGTGTGATTTGTAATTGCTGAAATATGTTGTATAGTGAAATATATTTGGTTGGTGGACTGTCTAATTTATAGAGTGATGCAGTTAGTTTGTTTCTGTGTTCTGCTTTTAAATAATATTTGTATGACATTTCTGTTAGTTTGTTTCTAAGAGTTGGTAAGTTACTGATTTGATGTATATAGTTTACGGGAGTGTATGGTGGTTGTCTGTATGCTGCTCTTTGTATTTTGTTTTGTTTGACTTGGATTTTCTGAAGTGTGTTATTTGATATATTATATGTGACTTGGCATCCATACTCTATTAACGGACGGATGTAAGCCTTATATATTTGAATAATGGTCTTTGGTGAGCGGTTTGAGTGTTTGCTGGTTAGAGTCATTAAATGTGAAATGCGTTTTCTTATTGATGAGTGTATGTTGTTAAGATGTTTTTTCCATGTTAGTCTTGTGTCAAAAGTGATGCCAAAGAATGTGATACGTTTGTTCATGTTAATGGGCGTATTTTCGAGTGAGAATTTTACTTTTTATAGAGTTTTTCTTTGTCTTTTAGTTTCCTGCTAAAGGTGGTTTTTTGTGTTTTGGTTGGATTTAAAACTACTCTCCACTTGTTACTCCAATTCGAGACATTGTTTAGTGATTCTTGAAAGCGAGACATGGCTATTACTGGGTATCTTGAGGTACTCCAGATAGCAATGTCGTCTGCGTATTGCGAATTATGAGTGTATGTTAAATTGGGGAAAGGTATATCGCTGACAAAGATAATGTAAAGTAGTAGAGAAAGGACTGATCCTTGGGGCACTCCTGCAGTTATTTTGAAAGATTTGGATATAGTTTTATTGACTTTTACTTGTGCTGTTCTATCTGTTAGGAAGTTTGATATCCATTTAATAATAGTGGGATTTATTTTTAGGTGTGTTAATTTGTACTTGATGGCGTTGTGCCATACGCTATCAAATGCTTTTTTTAACATTTAAAAATACACCTATTGCTACCTGATTGTTATTAAAAGCTTTGTAGACTGATTTGGTGAGTCATGTGAAATTTAAAACAAAGCAACAAAATGGACTATATATGGTCTGTCCATTGAAAGCTAGTTTTTAGCAGTCCGAGTCCGGAGACATACCGTTGCACTCCCGGGTTCTAGGAGAGTGCTTCTTCTTTATTTCCCATAAAATATGTGAATAGTAAAAATAATAGAAAATTTAATTCATAAACCGAAATACATCCCATTTCTGTACATGTATATGCAGAGAAAATTAGGTCGTTAATCTGAAGAAAAAATTAAAGTTTCGAATATTTTTACTAATTTTCTGTTCTGTGCACAAAGCTACACAACAGGCTATCTGTGCCCTTTCCATCAGGAGAGACTGTTATGGTTCTGTGGTTAGTGAACTCGCGATTTAGGGGTCGCAAAGTCGAGACTCTCCCCCAGTGATGCGCGTTCTTTGAGTCATGGGGCGTTATAATTTCAAGGTCAATCCAACTTTTATTTCGTATAAAGAGTAAGCCATAAAATAAAGGTTCAATACCTTTCTGACCCTTTCTCCCTTGGCTTTAAAGTAACAAGTTGCAAGCCAAAAGCTAGTGAAGCACTGGAATAAACCAACAGACCAAATGTTTTTAACAAAAATGATAAAATGCAGGATTATATTTTATCACATTCTTCTTAATTTGCACATTATGTATTTTAAAATAAAACTGTGTTGTTGTTTTTAATTTCGTGCAAAGCTACACGAGAGCTATCTGCGCTAGCCATCTCTTATTTAGCAGTGTAAGACTAGAGGGAAAGCAGCTAGTAATCACTACCAACTGCCAACTCTTGGGCTACTCTTTTACTAACGAATAGTGAGATTGACCATAACATTATAACGCCCTTACTGTTGAAAGGGCGAGCATATTTGGTGTGAAAGGATTCGAACCCACTACCCTCTGATTACGAGTTAAGCGCTATGCTCAAAATTATGTAACAATTATTTTCGATCTGTCCTTCATATACCACAAATAATTTCCTAAAAGACCTGTCGTCAAAGAAAGTACCACCAGTTGGATACTCTCAGTATATGAATTGGGATTCGAAAAGATTTGGAATTCCCTTTCATAATCCACTCTGATGTTACGATCATCCAAAGATCAGGAACGCTAATGAAATGAATCCTTGACACGCGGACCTCTGTTCTCTATGAGTCTGCCCCAATTTAACTACTAGATACACCACAGAAGGATTAACGAGTCTGAGTGTTATCATCATATACAAATACAGTTTTGGATAACATTTGTTTCACATTATCCACAGCAGCTAACGCGTTCTGGTATTGAACGAATGGCCTTCTAAGAAGCGACTTGTAGACGAAACACTGAAAATATATGCTGTTTCTTAGATACCCAGGAAGTGAAACTTATAAAGGGCAAATTAAAAAATGTATTAAAAAAACTACAGTCTAATGTATCACTAAACGTTATTTTATATAAGTAATTTAATTCAAATATCACGATACTTAGCTTTTCATATTAAACTGCTTTGTATATGTTCCACGATGATTAGTTTTACCAAATGTATTCTGAGTAAAAAATAATTAACCATGTTGGTAACACTTGCTACATATATATGTTTACTGTTACAAAATTAAACAAATTTCGCATGTGCCATAGGCAGTCATACTGCCCCTCGCTAGTACAGCGGTAAATCTACAGATTTACAACGCTAAAATCAGGGGGTTCGATTCCCCTCGATGGGCTCAGCAGATAGCCCGATGTAGCTTTGCTATTAGAAAAAACAAACAAAGCAGTCATACTAGTAACGTTCCAATCCTCTTATTTCACGACAAATTTGTTTTAATTTGTTCAGAATTTTCGTACGTATCAACAAATTTGGTTTTAATTGTAGAACATTAATAAAAGAAGTAGTTAAGTTCCTTTTGCCCTAATTATCTAGTTATGGATCATTGACCTATGGTATTGCGTGAACCTTCTTGTGAAATACAATTCTACGAAGTATAACGTATATTGTGAACGTTGACAGGGGTATTTTTCACTGGTGGGTCAAGTGATTTTTTTAAGGTATACTCTTCCACCACACATTGATGAGAAGGACCAACACTGAATGGGTGGCGCATGTGCCCTGAAAAGAACAGCATTAATGTTCTGGGTATATTATACTATATATTTCTCAGTCTGTAACAGTTCTGAAATAGTTACAGATCTTCACAGACATTTTGAGATATATCTAGTAAAGACGTCAATTTTCGTTTATAATCGTCCACTTGATTGTTATATGTTTTTTTAATGAAGATTGTTCCACATTGTCATACATGAAAACATTCAATTTCTTTCATTATTTGCAACTCAGTCAAAGTCAGAGAATACAATTTAACTCGGTATAACATTTCCTTTAGAGCCTCCTGTTAGTCAGTGAACCCTACCCGAATATTCTTACAGGGAAAAACAGTCCACCTGAAAATGACACCAGTATTACATGAATACATAAAGTAATAGTTCAAATACTTGTCATTACAATTAAAAATAAAGTGTACTAGAATTCTAGTATCAAGACAGTTAGTAACCGAATTTATCATTACAAATGAGTATTGAATGGTAAAGATTATAAAACTACGCCTGCCATAATTAAGAACTTTGTGATAAGAAATCCATAATTCTTACTTGAATCAGGTTACTATCTCCTTAGATGTATTTACAGTATTACCCCCCAGTGAGGCCTGACATGGCTAAGCGCGTAAGGCGTGCGACTCGTAATCTGAGGGTCGCGGGTTCGCGCCCGCGTCGCGCTAAACATGCTCGCCCTCCCAGCCGTGGGGGTGTATAATGTAACGGTCAATCCCACTCTTCGTTGGTAAAAGAGTAGCCCAAGAGTTGGCGGTGGGTGGTGATGACTAGCTGCCTTCCCTCTAGTCTTACACTACTAAATTAGGGACGGCTAGCACAGATAGCCCTCGAGTACCTTTGTGCGAAATTCCAAAACAAACAATACCCCCCAGTGGTACAGCCGTATGTGTACGGACTTACAGCACTAGGAACCGAATTTCGATACCTGTGATGGGCAGAACACAAAAATCCATTGTATTACTTTGTGCTTATCTACAAACGAACTTTGAACATTTTTGTTTCATAATTCGTAAGCACACATACACTTGTACAACAAAGTTGAATTTTAGCTCAGTGTCAAATATTAGATTACAACTTGTCTTATAAAGAACAAAGAGAGCATTAGTTCAGTACCCCGGTTAATACCAACAGGAAAACGAACATTGTCTTGTTTATCTATGACTGATAGTAGTTTACACAAGTGCGGTTAGAAGTACTTAATTACATGCAGTTTTTGATGTGAAATAAAAAAGAAATGTCTTAGAAACTCGAAGTGAAGCGCAGACATTATTAGTTTGTTTGTTTTGAATTTCGCGCAAAGCTACTCGAGTGCTATCTGCACTAGCCGTCCCTAATTTAGCACTGTAAGACTAGAAGGAAGGTAGCTAGTCATCACCACTCTTGGGCTACTCTTTCACCAACGAGTAGTGGGATTGATCGGAACATTATAACGCCCCCACAGCTAAAAGGGCGAGCATGTTTGGTGTGACAGGGACTCGAACCCGCGACCTTCATATTACCAATTGAACACCTTAACCAACTAGCCATGCCGGGCCGTATGCTCTGTGGAAGAATGTAGTGAAACATGATTGCCACTATCGCAATACTCGACAAAAGTTTCTAGTTCAACAGCCTTCACACGGTTGACATGAAGATGAATTTTCCTACCTCCTACTCTGACCCGCGACTCGAGGGCACTCCTAAGGCCAATAACCGTCAATTAATTAATCGTGTAAAACACCGTGGAAATAGAACTGGGTACTGAAAGCTGGTAACAGAAAGCACCGCTATCACCGCCAGTTTAGATGCTAATTCTTAATAGAAAGTCACCTTGAGCATCACTCAGTGTATACCAAGTCTTAAGTACTATTATAAGTCAATATTGAGTTATTAAGCATTTTACAAGAACATTTTGGTGACGTAATAACGAATACTATGTTATTGTATACATGAACTATGTGATAATTAGGATTCTTGTATTATTTATCATAACAGCCACCATCAGATTTTTTAAGTTCATAATCTGGACAAAAGTCCTCAGCTTGTAAGAAACATTTTCCGACTTCTTCTACTTATTATGATTAGCCTAATGGCTATGGTGGCATAATATTATTCAAGGCAGCAATTTTCATTATAATTAGCTTATGCGAAGGCCGGCGAGGTCAACCTTAAATCACAGAACAACTTTACAAAGGAAGTTCACTGTACCTCGACTACGTTTGCACAGATCAAATCAATAGAAATTCATTGGAGCTGCACTGGGTGGTCAGACTATTACGTAGTCAATGCGATTTTGTTGTTCTAGTTTCTTCCTATATCTTTCACATATAAAAACCAGTGATTTTGAGGTGTAACTGGATGCTTGTGATGAGCATTCGTTAACTTCAAATCACTGGCTATTGTTTGCTAATGGTAGCAGGAGATATGTCCAGCTCCATTATAATGAGTTTTGGGGTTGGAGGATTCTCTTTCATAATTATCACCTTCCCTTTAAGGATAAATATGTTACTTTCGATTGGTGCATGTTGCCAATCGTAGAGATTAATGCACATTTAAATTTTCGAAATGTTCAATCCTACGACAATTTTTGCGCATTCGTACGTCTATCGTAGTATAGCATTGTCCAGTAGTATAAAATTTACGTTAACCAAATATGTGGTTGTAAGCATGTCGCCAAAGGTGTCACAACTTCTACATACGATTATACGATTACGTATCTCAGTGTTAACATATGCAAACCTTTCTTTTGAAGTCCGATTGACACCGTGTATATAGTTATAAAACAATAAAACTTATATTGATGTTTACATCATTTTGTTTAAGTTACAATTTGCAACTTAGATAATAGCGCATGAACATGTGAACATAACTTTATTACCTCAATATCAAAGTCAACTGTTTTTATTTCACCGAGTTAAACTGGCTGCTTCTCGGATTTGGTAAGGTTGAACAAAAATAGTCGTACAAGTCACAAAAAATAAACAACTGTTTGAATAAAACGTTTTGGTTGTTTGTTTGTAGTTAAAGCAAAACGGGTTAAAACTTATTGCACGAACAAACTATCATTACTTTTAATAATCTTGTGTTTGTGTTTAAATACTAACACTTATAGGTAAAGTCAAAAAGCTACTGTTTAACTTAAGATTCACACAGATGCAATGCGAGACTGAATGAGGTAAAATCATTATTTTTTTATATTAAGTTTATTCGTGATTCACAACCTCGTATTACTTGGGTAGAGAATGTTTTCAGATTGCGGTACGTTTTCGATAACCATGAAGAGTTTATTTGTTTGGAATTGAGCACAAACCTACACAATGGGTTATCTATGTTAGCTATGAAGATATACTTGGTATTTAGATAGCAAGTAAATATACAATAAAGCTTACATTCACTTTTGTCAGAAAAAGAAGTTTATTCATCACATGAGGGCCCGGTATGGTTAGGTGGTTATGGCACTCGACTCGTAATCTGAAGGTCTCGAGTTCGAATCCCCGTCACAGGAAACATGCTCGTCCTTTCAGCCGTGAGAGTGTTATAATATGACTCTTAATTCCACTATTTGAGAGTAAAGGAGTAGCTCAATAATTCGCAGTGGGTGACCTTCTAGTCTTACACTGTTAAATTAGGGACGGTTAATGCAGATAACCCACGTGTAGATTTGCGCGAAATTCGTAAAAACAAGACAAAAAAACCTACTGCCCTAAACTACGAAGAACAATTTTTAAAACAATTAAAACAATAACGGTAACAGAACGAATAATGCACGTTATGCATAGTCCCAACCACTATCCACTGATTAAGCTCAGTCAGCCGAGCCTGAATTCAAGAGCTAATGAGTTAAAGCAGGTTTCGATACCGGTGGTGAAAAGAACACAGATAATCCTTTGTGTATATTTGTGCTTAACAATATACACACTTAATGCTAAAATTTGTCTACCAATAGGCCTACCATTACTAACGTTATAGAGTCAGTGTTTTAAGTGGTGAGTAAATGTTAATTAATAAACATTCTTTTGATATGTTAATTATATTATAAATATATATATATATGTATCATCTACTTGACATTGAAACATAAAATATTAACATTTATTACTACTAAATATCTTTTATCATTTGTACAGTCGAAAGAGTTGGAAATTTGTGTCGGAATGTCTTTCAACTTCCTGACTTAGAATACAATGAAAAGGCTTTGTTTGTTTTGAATTTCGAGTTAGTGAGTTTGTTAACATAACCTGGATTCATTTTTTATCTCTAGCATTTTATTGTTTTTTATACTTTTGACGTTTTAGTTCTTCTTCTACGAGTAATATCGCGTTATCTTTAACAACTTCGAAGAAACGAAGGCAGTGTCTGGATTCTGATTTTTGACTACGAGTCAGAAAGGTGATTATTTTAATCAGTATGATAGTACTACATGCGATCCGGCTTAGCCAGGTGGTTTTGGTACTCGACCTGCACTCTGAGAGTATTGGGTTCGAATCTCCGTCACACCAAACATAATAGCTCTTTCAGTGGTTGGGACGTTATAATGTTATGATCGATCCTACTATTCGTAGGTAAAAGAGTAGCCTAAGTTTTAGCGTTATCCAAGCTAGAGTATGTGAAAGCATTTTCTTCCTTAAGCTTATAACGCTCAATCGAACGTCATTGTTTTAAACTATATTTTTCGTGTTTTAATTTAGATGTTTGCTAGAGAAAGCAAACAATTTTAGTGGCATCAAAGCACTGGAATTTTGGGTAGCATCCAGAGACAAAAGTACATATTTTTTATGAATGCTGTATGCTGGTGGTTATGAGTAATGAATGAAATCTAATGAGCAGTAAATGAATATTCACTAGTTTATGAGATTAGTATTAAAAGCGAGATTTATCAATGTTATTGGAAAAATGATTCTGTACGTTTATTTATGAGTTGGATAGACTTACTATATTCTCGGAATTTTTGTAATTGAAACAAACAAACTTGTACTCTTAGGCCTACAATTACAAGTAAAAATAGCCTGTAGCAAATGTTAAAGACGTAATAAACTAACTTATTTTTGTTACGTGAACTGGACTTCACATGATTTTACACGGTTTTAACCAGATAATTCCATAAGAAACGGCCTGGCATGGCCAAGCGCGTAAGGCGTGCGACTCGTAATCCGAGGGTGGCGAGTTCGCGCCCACGTCGCGCCAAACATGCTCGCCCTCCTAGCCGTGGGGGCGTTAGAATGTTATGGTCAATCCCACTATTCGTTGGTAAAAGAGTAGCCCAAGAGTTGGCGGTGGGTGGTGATGACTAGCTGCCTTCCCTCTAGTCTTACACTGCTAAATTAGGGACGGCTAGCACAGATAGCCCTCGAGTAGCTTTGTGCGAAATTCCAAAAACCAAACCAAACCTCATAATCTGAGGGTCGCGGGTTCGCATCCCCGTCGCGCCAAACATGCTCGCCCTTTCAGTCGTGGCGGCGTTATAATGTGACGGTCAATCCCACTATTCGTTGGTAAAGAGTAGTCCCAATTCATCCAACTATGACTGGATATGAAGGCTAAAAGGAGCAATGGCATACCGTCTGGTCTGAAAAGCATGAGCCAACGAGGAAAGAAAACACAACCCTAGATGGGATGCTTTGGTTAGGAACAAAGTTTCAAAGCATATAGTAAAGACAGTTGTAAATGGCAGAGGTGCAAAAAAGGTTCATGAGACTATGTATAAGCTCTGAACTGGGGAAGTACAGAAACCCCCAGTGCAGAGCTGAAGTCCTTAATGATGAATAGTGTCCAGCATCTTTAAGGCCGATGGTCTGGCAGAGCCATAGACCAGTGATTCATAGTCGAGGTGGCCAAGCATGTCCAAGTGTATTAAGATTCGAATTCCCATCACATCAAACATGCTCACCCTTTCAGCCATGGGGGCTTTATAATGTGACATTCAATCACACTATTTGTGGGTAAAAGAGGAGCCCATGAGTTGGCAGTGGGTGGTGATGATTAGCTGCCTTCCCTCTAGTCTTACACTGCTAAATTAGGGACGACTAGCACAGATAGCCCTCGAGCAGCTTTGTACGAAATTCAAAAACAAACAATACTTATATCAGAAGTGGACTTATTTTAGTAAAAAATAATACAAAACTTTCACTAAACTTGAAAGTCAGCTGTTATAGATGGCGTTTCAGTAAAACTTTATGAAAAGTTGGTATAGTAGATTTGTAAACTTTAATGGGCTGCATCTGCTCGTTTAAAGAAACTGATTCAATGTTTTGGCTTCTATATTGAGCCTCAGTCTTCGAACTTACAATACTAGAAACCGGGTTTCGATACCAATTGTGAGTAGAGCACAGATGACCCATTATGTAGCTTTATGTTTAATTTTCAAAAACAAACATTTAATCTAAATAGTGTATGATTCAAACATTTGGTGAGTAAAGCTACAGCAGTTTTTTAACTTGTTAAGAACAAAGTATTTTCATACAACGCTAATAATGTTTTCCATTTTTTGGGTTTGTTGATGTTCGGAGAAGTTTCTCAGTTTGCTTCTGTGAAATAATATTATTCATGTCTCTCCTCATATAATAACTTCCTTTAAATGAGTAATAAGGCCTTACTGCAGTTCTCTGAAGTAATACGCTTCAGTTGTGATTAATATGTCAAATACATTATCTTAATTTCCTGTTATTGTCAGCGTATTAGGCACTGAGAGTTTTGATTCTTTTTAGTGTTGCTGTTACTTGTGGAGCGGGTTTGACCGTATACAAACTGGTTGTTTCTCGACGGAACAATGAAGGAAATTACACAGCAGAGCATTAATGAAAGAATTATATATTAGAGCCTTTGAATCGAAATGAAAATATAGACTATGAGATATTCTAATATCGCAAGTAACTTAATCAGACAAATAGAACTGATAAGTTGTTCATTAGCTGAATGCTAGCCTTAGAGAGTAACAGATGGAAACAGCTGCAGGCGTGATCGAAATTGTGATTTGCGAGCAGATTTCATTCGAATACGGCCCGGCATGGCCACGTAATGAAGGCAATCGACTCGTAATCTGAAGGTCGCGGGTTCGAATTCCCGTCACACCATACATGCTCGCTCCTTCAGCTGTGGGGGCGTTATAATGTGATCATCAATCCCACTATTTTTGGTAAAAGAGTAGTCTAAGAGTTGGCGGTGGGTGGTGATGACTAGTTGTCTTCTCTAATCTTACACTGCTAAATTAGGGACGGCTAGCGCAGATAACCCTCGTGTAGCTTTGCGCGAAATTCAAAAACAAACAAATTGTCATAGAAGTTTGTGGTTATGTGCAACTGATAGAAAGCGTTTAAATGAAAATGTAGAAGGTTCAGAGTTTTAATAAGTTGTTCAGAAATGTTTATTGGACCTCCTACCTTACAAATGACTCACAGTTTATGAAGTGATTATAAATATCAAAACACAACTAAATATTTACTTGGGATACTATCAGGTCATCCCTTGAGTGATGTCCGATTTTAGGTTCAGAAAAGAAATTATTTCAAACGCTTTTAATGTTATTTAATCAATAATGTATGTTCCATTATTATTAATTACTTCCTGTCAACGATTCATAAGCTTCTGAATGCCACTTCTATAGAATTCTTGGGGTTTGAAGGATTGAGTTTTTCTCAATCTAGCTCTTCAATCTTTACAGATGTGATCCTTGTATGGGGCCGTGCGTTATCCTGTTGTAACAAAATACCTTTACAATTCATCAAAGCGGGCTTATTTTCTTTCAGTCCAACATTCTAACTCTCTAACTGTTGACAATAGAAGTCTGATGTGATCGTTACATTGAGTGGCAGCAACTCAAATTGGATCACATCAACAATATCCCACCAAACGATTAGCAAGACCTTCTTAGGGTGGAGGTCCATTTTCGGCTGTGCTATAGCCAGTGTACCTGCACTGAACCATTGTTTGCGGCTCTTAACATTTTTATAATATATCCATTTTTCATCTCCAGTCACTAATCTGTCCAAAAAAGGTGAGTTACGTTCACGAGAGTGCAGAGAAGTGCAAATGTCCACTCTTGCTCTGAGGTTGGCTTCTGCTTTCTATATTATACTAGAAAAAATACTAGAAATACTAGAATACGTCTTACTATAAATGGCAGAAATATCACTCATATCGTTGTGTACAATCCCTTTACTTATTGCAAGCCCCCCGATGGGACAGTCTGCGGATTTGCAATGCTAAAATCAAGGGCTCTCTCTTACTTTTCTGTTAGAGAAAAACACACACACACGCACTTACCGCAAAAACTTGATCTCTGGATTTAGTTATATTATAAATCTGATTTATCGCTGCATTTGTTACAAAAAGAAGATTTGGAATATCTTATGTTTGTTTCAATTGCAGTTCCATTTTTTACCAATGGGTTGTTTTTGTTGGGTTTTTTTTATTTCGCACAAAGCTCCTTGAGGGCTATCTGTGCTAGCCGTCCCTAATTTAGCAGTGGGAAGGCAGCTAGTCATCACCACCTACCGCCAACTCTTAATTTGAGCTACTCTTTTTCCAACGAATAGTGGGATTAACCGTCACATTATAACGCACCCACGGCTGAAAGGGCGAGCATGTTTAGCTCGACAGGGATGCAAACCCGCGACCCTCAGATTACGAGTCGCACGTCTTAACACGCTTGACCATACCGGGCCCTTTCCAATGAGACATATACAGTTTTAAAAGCCCCCCGCTAATAGATTGGTAAGTCTATGTTGTGGTTTTGCAAAAAGAAAACATACAGTTTTAAAAAAAATACAAGAGTGGTGGTGCTGTATGAACATTTTTTTTACAATCCCTATTTGCAAGTTTTTCAATTCCAAATTTTTTATTTTTTTATTTGCTGGGTTTTCTACCTTCATTCATGGGTAAAGGATTACTTGATATTGTACCTAGTTTTATACATTGTGATAATAATAAACATAGCTAGTAACTACCAGATACGGTTCATAGTGATTTACTCTATCTATTGATTAGTTGATCATATTTGTTCGAAAGGTAAAATGATAACTTGCAACTGGAGATTGTCACGGAAACTTGTTTGAGAACATAATAAGCATTCGTAGATATTTGTGTAAATAAATTCTCTATATATAATGCACAACAATGGGTATATATATGTGCCTAGACTAAGTCATAACTCCCTGTAAGCGTGTATAAAAGTTTACTAATAGAAAAACAGCCTTTTCAAAATATACGTCCAAAACATTGCTTTAAATAAACCTTCATGTCTTATAAAGCAATTATTCTATGAACGTGCATAATAAAGTTTAATATATACGTATGCTCATTTTCTTTCACTCATTCACTTCATATACAATGTATAGGTTGGCTCTCTAAAGTCCCCGATTGTACTGTGTATAAATTATTGACTGTCTACCTGTTAGAGTGATCTGATATTTACCTGTTATTGACTGGTAATTCTTGGTTCACTCTATAATTAAGCTTTTTATAGGACGTCAGATATTAGTATAAAGCTCATGGGGTAATGATTACATCCTTAACACTAAAATTTGATGTGTTAAAACACATCATATAACACTATATGTAAAATATAGACGAAACAAAATCTGTTTTACCCTACCCTGCGACCTTTGCAGTACCTTATTTAGTATTCGACAAAAGGTTTGGGTGCAATACATCGAGCGTTTTGTCGTAGGTGGCAAATGAACATTATACTGATAATGAGACAAATTACAAACTGATACTTTGTAGCGGATTTTCTTTTCCTTGTAAATCGAAGTGTCTTTGTTTGTGCATTTTTATATGCGTGCAGTCATAGCAGTTAATAGCAAGATTTTAAAATTTTGTTTTAACTGAATATTTACTGTTTGAAATTAAAAGTGCTTTTTGCCTGAACGTCCTATTAAGATTTTGTGCAATTCCTTGTAATCCATATTATGAATCACTGTCGTGGTTCATATAACTACATTTATCACGAGACGTTGTATCTTTGCGTTATCGTGAATTCCGGAGTTTTAGAGTTCTTTTAGTTTACAAACTTTAATAGGATTCACGAGGCATACTACTGTCGCCTAAATTTTACCACTGCCTTGATATCACAGATGTAAATTGTATTTCAGTCATTTTAATTTTCTGGTTTCAATGTTAGTTGATCCCTTTTTCTAATTTTTGATTAAGCAGCTATTTTACAAAGTTTGATACTGTTTTCAAATCTAACTAGTAATATCGTTATGGTGGGCAATTATTTCCACGATCAGTAATTTTTACTAAGTTATCCTTTTCAGTAGCATCAGTACATGTGGGTATGAGACATTGTTTCGTTTGATCTACTCTATAAAAAGAAAGACAAAAATGAATTTCAGTACTGCAGATATTTGTGAAAATACAAAGATGGGACGAGAGTTTGCTCTCTTAGGTAACTACGAAACCGCACTTGTTTACTACGAAGGCGTTGTTGAGCAATTAAATGGACTTCTTCAAACAATCAATGACCCAGGAAGGAAAGAAAAATGGCAAAAGGTAATACAAATATTTGAAAACTTTAAAGAGAAAGATATGGAAAGAAGTTCCATAAATTATATTTACGTTGACTACAGATAATATTGTAACGTGGTGTGAAGTATAACTTATTAGGCTCCATGTGACTTATAAGAAATACAAATAATACTGGGGGAGGAGAGTACGCTCAGTAAGAGTAAGAATAAAAAAGTAATTTCTTATTAATGTTCTGGTGATAATACTGAAATTATCTATTTACCAGAGCTTTGATTTGTACTTCTACATCTGTACCTTAGTTAAATAGTTGCAAATAATTGTACTTGTCGATGGTTCTAGAATTTTTGTGGAAAGCGACTGTGAATATAAATCAAGGCTGTAAATCGTTAAGTGTAATAAATTTAATACTAAATATGAAAGCACACTTTGTGGGTCTCTAAAGTAATACTAATACTATCATAAAGTTAAAAATAACAAGTCAAATAAACAATTTTCATGACGTTACTTAACAACTATTAGTATTGTACATTTCTAATACTGTTAGTATTATGTGATATTTTCATTAGTTGAGCTTGCTACTTATTTTTCATTAATGTTTTTTATAGTAGTAGAAAAATTGATTTATTAACTACCACCATAAATGTGCTTGTTTAAATATGTATGAAGTATTTGTGTTAATTTAATAAATCTAAAGTGGATTTTTAAAAGTAAAAAAAAGCTGAAGATTGCAGTTTATGTAAGAGCTTCATGGGTGTGTTATGTATTATATTATTGATAGTTTGAAATGTTAGTTTAATAAATATTCCCATCTTTTAATTTATGGGGCAGGGTCTTTTGCTAATGTAGTGATTAAAATAGATTGTTTATGTGTATCTGAATTTGTATTCTGTTGACATTATGAAGTATGCCTTGTGTAGTAGGTGTTGATGGAGCATTAGTTTCTATTACTGTTTCAGTATTTCTATTACTTGATAATAGACTATACTTTATGGTTTCAAATTTCTATAAGATTCAAAGTAATTATTCAAGTATTTTTTGTATTATGAAAGAATGCTTTAATAAGGATTTTTATTGAAGCATGGTCCACATGAAGTTGTGGTTCACAACCATTTGAACAGTCATGTTGATAACTTAAAGCTGTTTAAGTTGAATCATTTTCTGTTATTCATATCAGAGACAGAAATCATTATTGTTATTATTATTATTTTTGTAGATCCAACAACAGATAATTCAAGAATATGAACAGGTTAAGGACATTCAAAACATATTAAATAGTTTCAAATCAGACAGCCACTGTGATCGACCCACTACTGCACAAAATAATGATGGCATTTCAAGTGATCAGATTGTGTGGTCCTCTCCCAAAGACCCAGAAGTATGGCCCTCACCAACTCCTGTTGAACACAAGTAAAGGTTTAAGATGACTTAGTTATTTCATTATTCACAGTCTTCTTTAAAAAATAAGCTAATAAATACTTATTAAGTATTCTTATATTGAAGTGGTTTATCAATAGATGCTTGACACTTGTACTTGGAATATTAACTAGAAAAAAAATAGTATGCTATTATGGTAACTTTTAATTAATTTTTTTTGAGAGGGTAAAGAAAGCCATTAGAAATAAATATTTCCTTGTTTAAAATAACTAAGTTTATAATGTCAGGCAGGATTAACATCTGAACCTGTTCTTTTGTGGAGTTTTATGGAAAATTGGGAAGATTTAGATTAACTGCCTAAGTTTAAGGGATTAGACAACAGCCTGTTGGAAATATTTATGTTTTTATCTTGTAAAACTATATTTAATATTTATGTAAAAAAGGCTAGTATGGGTTGAGAATTTTTATTTTTTTATGTAGAGGAGTGAACAACGTTTTGACCTTCTTCAGTCATCTTCAGGTTTGTAAATGTTGTTTGCTTCTCTACATAAGAAAAAAATGTTCTCAACTCATATAGCCATTTTACATATATATTTTTCTCTACAAGTGGGTTTTCTCATCGCATGAATTATATTTGATATTTATGTAACTTAAAATCTCTTGATTTGAGAGTTGTTCCCATTGCTGATAATGATGACATAGTTTAAACTTAAGCATGTTATGTAACTCACATTGTAATTTATTCCAGCAATAAAACAATGGATAAGAATTTTAAAACTTGACAGGAACTTTCATAAAATAATGTAATTTGAGAAAGTTTTTTTTTTTATTATTGTCTGCTATTCCTAATCACAATTCATCATCTAATGTTGTTATTTACACTCAAGACTCTGGAGTAAAAGTTATATTTTTTCAATAATTTTGTTTGTTTTGGGTAGCTGTTAGGTGATCTTAATGAGCAACTGTTCCATAACTCATTTCTGTGTATACAGAATATAAGAAAATATCTACTTCTGTGTTTTTTACTTTGGAGGAAAACCACTTGCAAAAAAAAAACTATTTGGTGAAGTATGCCTAGCAGACAGATTGCATGTCATTTAGGAAATAACGAATTAGATATATTTT